>NW_026067914.1:5244024-5281524 GCF_014885135.2 Alexandromys fortis | reverse complement strand
GAATAATGTGTTGTTGTGTACATGAAATGAGCATTCTCAAAAATGTTTCCACTCACTCTATGACATTTTATAATAAGTAAGAAGCTATAGAAACTTCCACTTCTTGCTGAGAGTTAGCAGGTCACAGCATACCAATATTCTCGTTAACATCAAGTAGAAAAGCAGCCAAATTGAAAAGGTAAAATCATATTTTTAAACTCATCAGTGAGCTATAGAAACAATGAGATCTAACAGAAGCACAATGGGCATTTATAGTACTCGAAGGCTTTGGAAACATCATAGAAAAGGGGTCAGAAAAAATGGAAGGCCTGAAAGACAGGGAAAGGACTGTGAAACTAAAGCGTCACAAACCATTGTAGGAATGACCTGGCCAGTACAGACATGGTCTCATAACAGAGTTTAATACCTGCTCTGATTGTACCCAGGAGAGAGCCTACCAAGCTCCAATGCATAGTTACAAGCCTTTGGTAGCACAGACAGTTCTGGTTAAAATGGAAATGTCTGACTGTGGGAAGGGACCCATAGGGCGGAGGAAGTGTGCTGAAAAGAAAATAAGAGTAGGAGGTGGAAGTAAACAGAACGTACTACCCATGCATGTAAAGCAGTCAAAACCTTATGTTATACATAAAGGTGAGAAAAATGTTTGGGATCTTTGCATAAATGCATATAACATATACAAATGCTTAAAACCTCCATAATGCTTTTTCATATATACTCTCACTAACAGCAGCAAGATTATTATCACACTTAGCCATGAACTAAACGCTTACCATACTTTTATTGAGTGAAAAGCCCGGGGTCTTATAGAATTGTGAAAGGCTTAAAAACTGAACAACATTAACAGAAGACAGCCAATGGCGTACACAGAGGTGGAAACCTAAAGAGGGTCAATGGATAAAAATATGAGTTGTGAACTACATTCAAAATTCTGATACATACATAATTGTATTTACTAAAAGAAGAACAAGACACAGATAAAGGCAGAGGCAATTTTGGAACCAATGATAGTAAAAAAGCCTGCAAAACTTATGAAAGACTCTCAGATCATACACAGGGAGCTTTGAGAGCCACAGTACCAGCCTTTGCTGCAGAATTTCATTCATACTGAGCAACTTCAACTGGCTAGAATTCAGAGACCATAAAAGTCCTAATGGTAACAGAGAAAAAAGACAATTGTTCAAAAAGAAAAAATACTTTTATTTCAGGAAAAGCTACAATAATACTGACAGTTGGCTTCCTATTAAAAGCGCTAATGAAGCACACATACATACATGCATCCTTTAATACATTCTGAAGTTTACTATCAACAATCTGTGATGCTCAGGTCCTCTTTGTAAAATGGTTCAGTAGTGGCACATAATCTCTGCAGAACTTCGTATGCAATTTAAATATTCTCTATATTACTTATAATACTGACGACAAGGTGTGCCATGTAAGCTGTTTCATTGTTTAGGAAATAATGACAAGGAAAAGTGTGTGTGTGTGTGTGTGTGTGTGCGTGTGTGTGGTGTGAAGCACAGATGCATTTTTTGAACATTTTCTGTATGTGGGTAGTCATGTCTTCAAAAGCAGAACACGCGGGCCCAGGACCAGTCACACTTGAAATGAATGTGGCCTGGGAGGGCGTGAGTATGATGAAAATACATTGTGTGAAATTCTCAAAGAACTAATATGAAAATTTAAAAACGCACATGTCGTATTTACCTGGCACATAGACAGAAATGTGTGATATGGGAATGACGGTCAACCTCTTTTTACTGATCCCGATCATCCTTAGAGTAATGTCTCTGTGATCTTGTCATCAATAGGTAACTAAACAAAAATAATAAAAGCTTTTTAAAGCAGGAGAAAATGAGCTTTGATGAGAGCAAAAACCTCAGCAGGGAGAGAGGATATAGGAAAGAATTAATGCATGGGTAAATACTGTTGAAACTGGCCATCTCTGACTGAATTAAAATAAGGTCTGTGGGCCTTGGTATGCAGCTCAGGATGGCCTTAACTTGGAGCAATACTGGCTTTGAATCTTCAATTCTGGGATTACAGGCATGTGCCACCTCATCCAGCGATATTAACATAACTGAATGTGATTGAAATACATATTGCCTAAAATTTGTGAGAATAACAGAAGGTAGGAAGACATTAAGCAAGGTTATCCTATCTTGTGGTTGTAGCCTCATGAAATATGTGTAAAAACTCACTGTTGTTAAGGATTAAAAATTGAAGTTGTGTTTCCTAAAACCGGGAAAACATGGGTGACTTGACTTTACCCAATGATAGCTTCCTTACAGTGAGGCTGCTTTCCAAAAATTGCAGTGTAAAAATTATTTACATGGCATTGAACTTACACTGTATTTGGACACTAGAGATAAAGTATATGAATGATATGCATAGGCTACATTCAAATACTACAGCATTATATTTAAGTTATTTGAGCAACTATGTATTTTGGTGTCTGAAGTGATTCCTAAAACCAATCCCCTAGTATAATGAAGGACAACTACTACCAAGTGTATTAATTACTTTTTTATGGCTCTGATAAAGCACCATCACCAAAACAACTTAACAAAAGAAAGGGTTTGTTTGGCCTCATGGCTCCAGGGAGACAAGATTTTATCATGGGGAAGCAACAGATGTGATGGCTAGCACAGTAAGCTCAGTGCTCACATCTTGAATTGCAATCAAGAAACAGAGTGAACTAGAAAAGATGGAAACATGTAAGTTCTCAAAGCCTGCCGTCTCTAGCGACACCCTTTCTCCAGCAAGGCTGTTTGCGAAACCCACACAGTGCACAGGTGCACGTGCAGAGATTGGACAGCATGCACAGTCCTGCATGGCTTTGCACCAGGTAGGGTCCTAGAGCTGAAGGGAAAAGTAGGCACACACTCCCTTCCTGACCCAGTAGCATCTCCAGTTGATAACCACTTGAAAATGAAAATTTAGTTATCTCCAAGGGAGTCTCACTGGAGAAATAAACCACTCTTTTTTAAAAAAAAAAAAAAAAAAAAAAAAAAAAAAAAAAAGAAAGAAAGAAAAAGAAATAATAATTTCTTTTCTTTTTTTTATAGGCTCAATGTCCTTTATTTATGGCTAGAATCCACTTATGAGTGAGTACATACCATATTCATCTTTTTGGGTCTGGGTTATCTCACTCAGTAAAGTGTTTTCTATTTCCATTCATTTGCATGCAAAATTCAAGATATCATTGTTTTTTTACTGCTGAGTAAAACTCTAAAGTGTTTCTGTGCCACACCGTCTTTATCCATTCTTCTATTGAGGGGCACCTACGTTGTTTCCAGGTTCTGGCTTTTACAAATAATGCTGCTATGAGCATAGTTGAACAAATTCTTTTGTAGTATGATTGGGCATCTCTTGGAAAACAAATAATCTTCTAACATTATACATACCAATCCCAGTTCCCACTCCCTCCTCACCACCCATACCCTCCACTTAGCATCCCCTATCCAACCCCACCCCCCCCCCATCCACTCCTTAGAGAAGGCAACACATAATGCTCTGGGGAAGGTCCAAGGCCCTTCCTACTATATCTAGGCTGAAGAAGGTATCCAGCCAAAGAGAATAGGTTCCCAAAAAGTCAGAACAAGCAGTAGGGATAAATCCTAGTGCCACTGCCAGTGGCTCAGCAGTCTTCCCCAGTTATACAACTGTCATCCCATTCAGAGAAACTAGTTTCAACCTATGCTGTTTTCTTTCCTGTCTGGCTGGAGTTGGTGAGCTCCCATTAGCTCAGGTAAACTGTTTCAGTTGGTGTGCCCATCATGATCTTGACCTCTTTGCTGATATACTCACTCTTTCCACTCTTCAACTGGATTTAGGGAGCTCAGTCCAGTGCTCCACTGCGGGTCTCTGCTTCTGTTTCCATTAGTTGCTAGATGAAGATTCTTTGGTGACATTTAAGATATTCATCAATCTGACTACAGGACAAGACCAGTTTGGGTACCCTTTTCTTTATTGCTTAGGGTCTTTGATGGGGACATCCTTGTGGATTCCTGGGAATTTCTCTAGTGCTATTTTTTTTTTGCTAGCCCATATAATGGCTCCTTCAATCAAAATATCTCTTTCCTTGCTCTCATCTCTGACCTTAATCTCGATTATTTTATCCCATCAAGTTCTCCATCCTCTCCCCTTCACTTTTCCTCTTCTCCCTTCTCCACCACCCCCATGCTACCAATTTTGCCAAGAGATCTTGTCTATTTCCCCTTTCCAAGTAGATCTATGTATGTTTTTCTTAGGGTTTACCTTATTACTTAGCTTCTCTAGAATCATGAACTGTAGGCTCAATATCCTTTGCTTTACAGCTAGTATCCACTTATGAGTGAGTACATACCATGCTCATCTTTCTGGGTCTGGGTTACCTCACTCAGGATGTCTTTTTCTAGTTCTATTCATTTGCATGCAAAATTCAAGATGCCATCATTTTTTACTGCTGAGTAGTACTCTAATGTGTAAGTGTGCCACATTTTTCTTTATCCATTCTTCAGTTGAGGGGATGCTGGCATAACTGGATGTCAACATGTAGAAGGATAAAAATAGATCTATATCTATCCCCATGCTCAAAACTCAAGTCCAAATGGATTAAAGACCTCAATATAAATCCAACCACACTGAACCTGATAGAAGAGAAAGTGAGAAGTAGCCGTCAATGCATGGGCACAAGAGACCACTTCCTCAATACAACACCAGTAGCACAGACACCGAGAGGAACAACAAATAAATGGGACCTCCTGAAATTGAGAAGCTTCTGTAAAGCAAAGGACACAGTCAATAAAACAAAAAGGCAGCCAAATGAATTGGAAAAGATCTTCACCAACCCCACATCAAAGGACTGATCTCCAAAATATATAAAGAACTCAAGAAATTAGACAGCAAAATTCCAAATAAGCCAATTAAAAATGGGGTACAGAACTAAACAGAATTCTCTCAAAAGAAGAATTTCAAATGCCTAAAAGACACTTACGGAAATGTTCAACATCCTTAGCCATCATGGAAAAGCAAATCAAAATGACTCTGAGATAACACTTTACACCTGTCAGAATGGCTAAGATGAAGATCAATGGCTAAGCCTCTCTGCCTTCCTTCTTCCCTTCTTCCTTCCTTTCATTCTTTTTTTTTAATTCTTTTCTTTCTCTCTTTTACCCTCCATGTCCATCTATATAAATTATGGTTTCCAGGTTTGTGTTTTTATGAGATTCCCAAGGGTGCAAACGAGTGGGTACCTGCTTCCATATCTGTTTCTTGTGCCTTTTCTTGGGCTCTCTTCCTTCTGTTTGTTTTGTTTTATTACAATGTGTTTATTTTTGTTTTTATTTTATTATTATCCTGCAGAAGCCTGATTGCTTTCTAAAGAGAGTCAGAAAGAGGTTAAACCCAAATGGGAAGGCGGGTGGGAGGTAATTGGGAGAAGTGGGGGGGGGGAACTGTAATAAGGATATATAATATGAGAAAATAAATCTATTTTCAATAAAACATAATAATAAAATAAAACTTACACAAATGATGCCACCAGCTTGGGGATAAGTATTCCAATACCAGAGACTGTGAGGGACATTCACCATTCAAACTATGATATGCATATGGTTCAATAAGTGAGTGGAAGAATATTAGGTAGCAGGAAGTTCTGCCTTGCCCTGTTCAGCTATGGGTGAGCTTGCATCTTCTTATGCAAGAATTTCAATAAAGGGGAGCCCTGAAGAAAGGCAAGAGCAGACATGGATGCCAGGCTGGAGAGGAGGTTATAGCGTAGGTCAAAATAGGGACACCTACAACACAGGGTATTGGAGTCAGATGTTTTATATTCCCGTGATAGGTGGGAATTCATCTTAGTAAACCACACCGAAAAGAAATGTAATTGATTTCTCTAGTGAACACTACAAAAGTAGGAGATAAATATTTGAGATTCAGTTGGCAAATTGAAAACACTCTCAGAAAATGTTTTTTTTTTTCTCCCTCAATGTTTAAATCCCCTGAAGGGTTCTGATACTTTTCACTTCCTTCACCAACAGTTTCTGAGAAGGGCCTATTGATGTCAAGGAGGTATTTCTGCCTGACTCTGAAGAGCACTCGCTGTTTTCTTCTGAGAGAGAAAAAGTTACTTTCTTTGAGTAAGCAAAGCAACAAGCTGAAAGATTCCTGTTCAGCTCACTACTTCAACTCTCAGGTAGAGCAGGTGATGCCACTTTCTTCTATAGGAACTTCGTCTATTTAGTAAGTACCCAGATGTGTCCTCCTGTCCTAAAGGCAACAAGGTAAATTCTGGTCAAAGCTGGTGTACTGACAGACCATGCGAGTTTCATGTAATTTCAATGTTTTCTGATATTCACTAGCTTTTATTTTCAAAGTTATTTAGCTAATGGATAATTACAACATATGCAATATTTCATATGTGTGCACATAATCATTTTGTATGAATGAAGGAGATAAACATTCTTTAATCTTTAATATCTGGGCAGAGGCTTATTCATATTTTTATTTTATTTGATTTGAGACAGTTTCCCTTGTATTGTTGCTGAGCTGCAACTTGCGATTCTCATGCCTCAGCTTCTGGAATAGACGGATTACTGGCAAATGCTACCGTCACTAATTGTACATACTTCTCATACAAAATGCTTGTGAAACTAGCTGTAAGGAGGATACATAACAGCCATTCAGTTTTTCAAAGAAGACTTCAAAACTCGATTATGCAGAGTAAGCAAGGAATGTTGCAATAACAAATAGAATCTGAGATACTGATGACTGCTTAAACAAGGATGTATTTTCTTCTTCTTAGTTCTTATATAATGATGTTTGGGAGTAGGAGAAGGAAGGGGACCTCTAGTTTTCATACAATTCCTTAGGGACACAGATCAATAGAAGACTCTTAATATCACAATGTATTGTGTAGATCAGGGTCTTCTGGTTGGGGTCCTCCCAGAAGGGGCACATGTCTCTTCCACTTACTCTAGGATCTAGTCCATTGACAACAACAGCAGCAAAACCTACAGCATAACCACACATGACTGGGAAGCCCGACTTCTACATATAAATAGAGGAAAATCAGGCTTTTAAAATTACTTTATTTTTTAGATCATAATGTACTTACACCACTTCTCCCTTCTCTTTCTTCTATTCAGATCCTCCCATTCACCACTCCTTGCTCTCTTTCAAATCCATGGCCCATATTTGTCATTATTTGCTGTCATAGACATATGTATAAATACATCAATCTCATATGCTCAATCTGTGTAATGTTACTTGTGTGTGTGTGTTGTCAGGGCTGATGATTTGCTATGACATAACTAATTGCTACGCTTCTTGTAGCATGAATTCTAATTGGTTTTAACAATAAAAACCCAGAGTCAGATATCAGGGGGTGAAAGCTGAAAGATCAGAGAAGCAGAGCAGCCAGCCACTAGTTCTTATCTCTACAAAATCCTCGGAACCAAAGGGGAAAGATCCTGTCTTTAGGAACCCTTAGAGTAGATGCAATGAGTTCCTGTCTCCTTCCTTCTTGTCTTTCTATCTCTGCTCAGCCATATCCCTTCTGTCTCCACTTCCTCAGTGCTGGTATTAAAGGCATGTGACTCCCAAGAACTGGGATTAAATGTATGAGCCACCACTGCCTGTCTTTGATTTTTTTTTTTTTTTGGTTTTTCGAGACAGGGTTTCTCTGTAGCTTTGGTGCCTGTCCCAGACCTAGCTCTTAGTATTCTTTTTTAGACTGAATCCATCTTGTGTTTTAGCCCAGGGTAGCTTTGAACTCACAGAGATCTGACTGCCTCTACTTCCTGAGAGCTGGGCTTAAAGGTGTGTGCCACCAGTAGCTGGCCTCTATGGAAACTAGTGGCTAACTCCACACTCTGTCTTCAGGCAAGCTTCATTTGTTAGATCACAAACAAAATATCACTACAACTTCTTACTGTGAAAGACTATTTCTCCTGCTCTCAGATGTTTCTTTTTTTTAAACTGAGAATTTCACAGATGTACATAATTTTGATCAAATTCAACCCCCTTCCCTCCCTTCCAGTTCTTTTCCTGCTACTTCGTTACTGTTCTTCCAGTTTCATATTTCTTCTAGTTCTCTGTCTCTCTTCACACTGAATCCACTTCATATTACTTGTGAGTACTTGGGTGTAAAGCAGTACCATCTATTGGAGCATAATAAGTCTTTCAGAGCCCCGCCCCCAGAATGGCTCCCCCCCACCCTGGAGCCATCAATTGGAAATAGGTTCTTATGTAGAGGTGAGACTTGAGAAACTGTTCCTCTTCCATATTGAGTTGATCTGGTGCCCATCTTATATAAGCAGCCCCACCTTCTGTGAGGTCAAGGGGGCAACTACTCTGCCATGTCCCCACAATGTTGTTTTGCTGCAGATGTCCAGTATCTCTAACCCTTGAAGTTTTTCTGTCATTCTTCTCTGATGATCCCCAGGGTGTAGGATAAGGGTATGTGACACAAATGTCCCTTTAGATCTGGGGACTCTGTCATACAGAGGTTTAATGTTTCTCTCAACCCTCATCAGAGAGGCTACGTTTGTAGTCAATGGCAGTTGAGACAGAGACTCACACACTGGTCAACATCTAGAAAATCATAGACCTTACTTAGAGTGCTCACCTATAAATGAGAGAAATGTTTTTCAAGAGAAACTTCTATCCTAGACTCAAACAATTATGGGTTGTATTATATATGTATTAAATTGTCTAGTGAAATATTAGTGCCTCTATTTGGTAGTCAAAACACTGAAGGGCAGTGGCAGAATTACTTGTAATATATAGCTTATTGATAAATAAATAGGTAGAGAACTTGGAATTTAGTCACAAGAATTGTTTCCTAATGTTGTTATGGATTTAAAAAAAGAGAGAGTAGAACCAGGAGAGTTGGACAAGGAGCCTTTGATCACATAGTTCCACTTAGGAAGACACAAGTGATTTCAGCAATTTATAGCAATTAATATCAAAACAACATCTTTTTTATATAAAAACAGAAAATAATTTGAGTCCCAGGAGAAATAGCTGTTGACACATGGAAGTGTTTCAAAATTTCACTTACATCAATTTTGGCCCTGAATCAGAGTTGAGTGCAGCAGAAAGCATGGTAGGTTCACTCAATAGGGAATCTGGTCTTGTTTTGTCCAGGATAGCTCTCTACACAGACACAGGAACTTTCCATCTCTCCATGACCCTCTCTCCTGCTCAAACCTTTCAGCTCCCCATTAAACTCAGGAAGAAGTGCAGACTCCCTGGCATGCACTACAGAGTCCTAGGTCACCTCACCCTCACTTCCTTCTTGAATTTAAAACTCGGCTATGACCTCTGTTTTACAGCAGTCTTTTGAAATCTCACATGCTACACAGACTGGGATCATTTGGCTTTAAATGTTTTATTTGGAACAAAAGAGGCCAACTATTTCAGAATACTCTAATTGTAATCCTGCTATTGAGATAACCACTTGGTTAAGGGCCATGTGTTTTCTTGTTTAAAGTCAAAGCAAGGAAAGGAACTTTGTGCTTTGTATTTGAATTTCATATTCCAGTTTCAATAGCAGAATTGGTGGTTTATTGAGACCAAAATTAATCATTTGCATCTTTTATAAGATTGGATTCAAGGTCAAATGTTTAATGTGCTAATAATAATTTAAAACTATACTATTTTAGCAATGATACAGCAGGATTATACATATATAGCATTGTATTAATAATACCATTACTGTTACTTTAATACCCTTCTCTTGGCCCCTTCCACTTCTACCTACCATGGCAATCAGTATAAATAATCTAACATTGTGCTAGTTTCAATATTATATTGAATATAGTTTAATATTATATTAATAATAATAACTAGTAATTCATATACTATCATTTTTAAAAAAACATTTATACTCTCTAAAAATACCTCTTTACAGAGGGGTTGTGTCAACTTACATATTTTAAAGTACATATCATATGAATAAAAACCAACTGCCTTAGTCTAATTTTGATGTGAAAATGTCATCTCATTTTTTATACTTTCTTTACAAAAAATAAGGTTGTTTACTTTTTCAAATATTTGTTTAAGCAGATTGGTGTGTGTGCATGTGTGTGTGTGTGTGATCAATTTGCAAACCCTCTTTATTGGATAGGGGTTGTCGATTTTTTTGTGTACTAGCATCTGGCATATTTTTATATAGTACCTGAGGAAAATAATAAATTCTATGTTGTTAAATATTGGTCTTCACCTTGTTCCAGGTGGATTCTATTTTATTAAAGAAAATCAATTGTACTATAAGGTTACAAAGCTTACTCTTCACTTTAATCTGATGACTACTGATGTTTGTATTTTTTTATTTAGATTTAAAACATGATGGGGAAACATCCATTTTATTAGTTGGATAAAATAAAATTTCTAGAAATATTTATTAGGATCTTTCTCTTTCTTTCCATTAAAGCCTCCTTCAATTCTTTTCTTGCTTCTTGTTACTCATTCAAACTTGTTCGCAGAAACCTAAAACTTCAAAATTAAAATAAATCAGAAAATTTCTATGAGGAGAACATATGACATATATCTCTCTGAGTTTAAATTACCTCATCCAGAGTCATATTTTATATTGCCATCCAATTTCGCCCAAGATAATAATTTTATTTATTTATGACTGAATAGTGTTATATTGTGTTATGTACCACAGTTTCATTTTCTGTTCATCAGCTGATGAACACCTAGGTTGATCCCACTTCCTAGCTGTTGTGAATAGAGCAGCAATGAACACAGACGAGCAGGTGTCTCTGCAGTAGACTGCAGAATCCTTTGGGTATACCACTATAGGTGGAACACATACATACTATTTTTTTTTTTAGATTTTTGAGGAATCTCCATCCTGATTTTCATAGTCTCTGCAACAGTTTGCCCTTGTTGTGAATATGGCTATCTTTGCCAGCATTGTTGTGAATTGAGTTTTTCATGATAGTTTTTCTTTCTGATAATAATACTTTAAATTTGCATTTTCCTGATGTCTAATGATGGATTTCATTAAAAATTTAAAGTGTTTATTAGCCACCTCTGTCTCTTTTGAGAACTCGCTGCTTTCACAGCCCAGCTTTTAATGGTTTGTTTATTTTCTTAATGTTTTGTTTATTTAGTACTTCGTATACTGTAGACATTAATTCTCTGTCAGACGCATAACTGGCAATTATCACTTCATTCTGTAGATTGGTTATGAAAGTAGAGGGAGGCTAGAATACCATGTATGGAAGATTTAAGTGCAGAGGAATTGGGGGAAGAAGGATGATTTGGGGTAACCTAAGAAATCTACTACTTGGTAAACAAACTAAAAAAATACATACTTGAAAAAGAGCATGGAATGGTGGGATTGAAAGGTGAATAATTTTGCTCCCCAGAAATCTTGGGCTTCTAAATGAAATTTCCAGCTCAAGGTTGAGGAAATCTCACTATGAATTGTTATCTGAGAGGGTTGCTCCCTCAAAATACAGGCTGTTGCAATTGCTCCTGATTGTCCACTTAAATTATATGGTATGATCCTATTGATGAAAATGGTTATAGGACACTGAAAAATCAATCTCCCATTTGACCCTGTAATCTACAGGTCCCAATCTACCCCATCCCCCCCCAACTCCAACCATCCCCTGTAGCATCAGTGGCTCCTGGAGACAGTCTTTCAAGCCTGCATTGATTACACAAAATGTTAAGTGACTGGTCTCCCACCTGGACATCAAAATACCAAATAATCCAGTTAAAAAATAGAGTACAGTTCCAAACAGAGAATTCTCAAAAGAAGAATCTCAAATGATCAAAAGACTTCTAAGAAATTGTTCAACATCCTTAGCCATCAGGGCAATGTAAATCAAAGACTCTGAGATACCATCATACACCTGTCAAAATGGCTAAGATCAAAAACACTAATGACAGCCTATGTTGGAGAGCATATGGAGTAAGGGGAACACTCCTACGCTGCTTGTGGAAGTGCGAATATGTACAGCTACTTTGGAAATCAGTATGATGGTTTATCAGAAAATTGGAAATCAATATATCTAAAGACCCAATACTATCACCCTTGGGCATATACCCATAGGATGTGTCATCAAACCACAAGGACATTTGCTCAACAATGTTCATAGCAGCATTAGTCATAATAGCTAGAATCTGGAAACAGCCTAGATGCCCCTCAATGGAAGAACGAATAAAGAAATGTGGTAATTTACACAACGGAGTACTACTCCTCTGGAGAAAAAAAAATCAGGAAATTTGCAGGCAAATGGATGAAACTAGAAAGAAATAATTTTGAATGAAGTAACCCAGACTCAGAAAGACAAACATGGCATGTACTCACTCATAAGTGGATACTAGATGTAACGCAAAGGATAACCAGACCACAATCCACACCTCCAGAGAACTAGAACTCCAAGAGGGACACATGATCACCCTGGGAAGGGGAAATAGATGTTATCTTCTGGGTGAACTGGGGGTGGGGGATCAGTAAGGAGGGGAGGCTGGGGGAATGAGAACCTCAGGGATGAGATGGTCAGCTTGGAGGAGGGATGAAGTGGGAGAGCAAGGAAAAAGATATCTTCATAGTCTGAGTCATTATGGGGATAGGGAGAAACATGATGCTAGGGAAATTCCCCAAAATTCACAAGGATGACCCCAGCTAATACCCCTAGCAATAGTGGAGAGGGAGCCTGAACTGAACTTCCCCTGTAATCAGAGTGGTGACTACCACAAAGGTCATACTAGAACCTTCATCTAGTATCTGATGGAAGCAGATGCAGAGATTCACATCCAATCACCAGGGCAAGCTATGGGTATCCGGTTACAAAGAGGGAGGAGCAAGGAGGCTCAAGATCATGGTAGGGAAACCCACAGAGACCAGAACTTGTGGAATCTCACAGACTATAGACTGACAACTGGGTGGCTTGCATGGGACCGAACTTGGCCCTCTGCATCTCATGTGGGCAACAGTTTTGTAGCCTTGTCTGTGAGCCCTCGGCAGTGGTATCAGGATCTATCCATAGTGCATGAGCTGGCTTTTTGAAGTCCATTCCATATGGCGGGATGACTTGCTGAGCTTTGATGTGTGCAGGAGGCAGCAGAGGGTACAGTCTTAGTCCTGCCTCAACTGAATGTGTCAGGCCTTGTTGACTCCCCATGGGAGGCCTTACCTTTTCTGAGGAGTAAATGGGGATGGATTAGGGGTAGGTGGGGGAGGGAGCGGGAGGAAGGGAGGGAGGTCTATGCTTGGTATGTAAAATAAAAAATAAATAAATAAAAAGAAAGATAAATCTGTGTGATATCTTGATTGCATTCTGTCAATAAAGTTTGTTTTGAATCAGAGGATGGAGTTCGCCACCAGCTGACCAAAATGAATCATAGAGGGTTTGGAAGTCTGAGGAAGCTTAGAGAAGATCTGGACCTTTTGGATGGAGGAGTGGAAGAGCTAAGAGGTCAAGGTGGCTGCTCTACTGCTTCTATGATCTTTCAGGCTCGAATCCCCATATCTGACTCCTGGTTTTATATTGATAAATAATATGTAGATAAATGCATCAGTCAATCTGGGATTGAGCTGGACACTGCTCACAAGCATACATAATGAGGTATTATGCATGCTGCTGGAGGAGAAAACTCATCAACAGTCTTACCTGTGTAGACCTTAAAGTCACAATACCAATCTGCCAGGCAGGATGAGCCCTCTGGTGCAAGAGTATCATGACAGTTTTGGGTTGTCAACTACTTGCTGATGGAGTGTAAGGCCTGTTAGTACATAAACCTGCTGGAAAGTCTTAGGCTAGGGAGGTTATAGGTTCTAGGAGTCCAGCTCACTATTGTCGTTTCTCTAAATGGCATGTTGTCCGTTTGCCTTTGAAACGTTTTTATTTATATCCACAGACTAGTATTGCTCTCATCCTCTGGCAGAGTACCTCTCTTTAGCTGTGGACGACAGTTAAATCAAACTTTATGTCTGGTCAAAATACTAAGAACAAGTGACTGCTCATGGCTCGGCTCTAAGTCAGATGCCAGTATCACTGCCTCCAAGCCCAAAGAATATCACAGGAGAGGGGCTGGGAAGAATTTAGAGCCAGAGGATGGGGAGAAGTGAGTGTGGGGGTCCCTGTCACCTGATCACAGCACAGCCATTGCAATTGTGTGCACAGAACAGGCACGGATCTCAGAACAAGGCCTGAATAAAATTGGGACCTTCAGCATACTGACTGGGGCTTGTGGGTGTATGTGGATGTCACCATGAGGCTCCACCCCTTCTTGAGGAGCTATTGAAAGCTAATGTATTATTATTATTATGAATTATGATTATTATTCTTTGTGTGTGTGATGATTTTCCTCAGTGATATAGCCCCTGGTATGTTTCCCAAGCTCCAGAAAAAGAAATCAACCTGCTATATTTGTTCATGCAAGTACCTATAATTAAATTTAGGGAACGAAAGGAAAGGAAGAAAGAGAAAAAAAGAGAGAGGAGGAATGGGAACATATAGGATTCGGAGGGAAAAGGGGTTGAGGAGTACTATGTAGAGTGAATACAGTCACAATAAAATATATGTGAGTAATTTAATAAAGAGAAAAATAGCATGTTAAGTAATTTAGGATGTCATTGATAAATGAAGCATTTGATGGTACTTTCCTTCCCCATTGGCATTTGGATATGCACATCTTGGTTCCATGTATGTGTGCTTAAATAGGATGATGTCATATTTGTCTGCTCTCTCTTTTCTCGTCTGTCTTTCTCCTTTTGCTTTAATGCTACACTACTTTGTAGTTAAGTTTGATAGCTGAAGGAAGTTACGTCAATTGTTTATTAAATTTTCTATCTTAGATGTGGACACCAGCTTCTTTATTAAACCTACCTGAAACACACACACGTGCATGTGCATGGGCACACATGCTCACAGGCTTTATCATGTACATTTGCTCATGCATACTCATGGACACACACATGCATGGCCACACACACATGCATGGCCACACACACACATACCTGAGTTTCAACTGTTTCCTGTTGGTGTATAATGCTATTGAGTTCCTCTTTAACTTGTATTTACTTGATGGCAGACTAATAGGGTTGAAGATATTCTCATTAATATTAATACTAATATATTTATGACTTATTAAACTTGTGGGGGGCATTCATGACAGGATTTCTCTGAGTAGCCCTGGGTGTCCTGAAACTTTCTGTGTAGACCAGACTGGCCTTAAGATCAGAGATCTACCTGCCTCTGCCTCTCAAGTGTTAGGATTAGAGGATTTATTTTTATATACTTGTATTTTGAGCCTAAAATTGCCTCAAACTTGTAATCTTCATGCCTCAACATCCCATATACTGAGATTACAAGTGTTTGTCACTGACAGCCACTTCTGACAATTAGACTTTTGTCTTTATTTTGAACTGAAAAGAAAAAAAAATCCCTTTAATTTATAATACCATTAGTCGATAACTAAACAGAGGAGCTCAGGCCCTATACCTACTACATACTGCCAGGAGCTGATTACTGGAGTTGGTTGTTTTGCTCTTTTTATTCTGTTTGCTTTTTGATGGGTCTACCACCCAAGTCCCAAATAAATCACACATGGAGCCTTATTCTTAGTTATGAATGCCCAGCCTTAACTGGGCTTGTTTCTTGCCAATTTTTCTTATAGTAAATTATTTCTACTCTTTTGCCTCTGGGCTTTTTCCTTTTCTTACTTCTGTATATCTTACTTTTACTCTTACTCTGAGGCTGGGTGGCAGGGTAGCTGGGTGGCTGGCCCCTTATGTCCTTTTCCCTTTGTTCTCTCATTGCTCCTCCCTTACTCATTTTTCCTTCTGTTTATATACTCTCTTTCTGCCTGCCCTGCCTATCCTTGCTCCTGCCTTGCTGTTGGCCATTTGGGTCTTTATTAGGACCATCAGGTGTTTTTGACATCCTCAGTAGCACAGCTTCACAGAGTTAAACAAATGCAACATAAACAAAAGCAACACATCTTAAAATAATATTCCACAGCAGAATATTTATCTCTAGGTATCACCAGTTCATGGATTCTTTTGCCCATGTTTTGCAAGCTTGACTCTCAGAATATTTGTCTGTGTGTCTATTAGTGGCTGCTTACTATGCTGAACTGATGTGAATCACTATTGTCTTCCTCCTGGGACCAGAACCTGCTCAGTTATATCAGAAACTATCACAATGGTTCTTCTAGCATTTGCTAATCATTATCACTTCTTAGAGGCATTTATTGCATCATATGGATTTTAACATGTTCATTAGCTTGTATTGTGATAGCTAAGCTTTCTGCCATCCCTTTGATGGTCATTTTGGTATGTCATCATTATTATAACATGGAGGGTCTGGGTATTTGGCTTAGCAATACTTTTGAATATTTCTGGATGAGTATAGCATTTGATTGGCCATATTGAATGAAGCCTGTAGTATTCCTCCAATCAAATGGGAGATATCCCTCTGTCTTTCTGTCTCTCTCTATCTCTCTTTTCCCCCTCCCCTGACTTTTTGAATTCAAATAGGAGCTGATACAAATAGTGCTTTTGATTCTTGGACCTTGAAATTTAGACAAGGAATATTTTTTGTGACTTCTGTTTAAAAATAGGAGAATTTTATGTCGCTTATAACACATGTGATTGGATAGGCTATATATACTTCTTATAGAATATCTGCATGCAGTACTGTATCTCTTCCTATATATTTTCCTATTGATTCTTTTTTTCTGGAAAACGTTGAATACCACTTCCCCTTTAAAATGTACAAACTATTTCTAAAGTAGTGTTATTAAATCAGTTGCGAGTTGAAAGCAAGACCTACATCAAGAACACATGCAGAATTTACACACATTCATGCAGCTGTGCCTTAAGAATTACTTGTGTTATCTGGGTGGTGGTACATGCTCTTGAACCCACCACTCAGGAGGCAGAGGCAGGCAAATCTCTGTTGAGTTTGAGGCCAGCCTGGTCTACATTGTGAGTTCCAAAACAGTCAGTACTATTACACAGAGAAACCCTATCTTGAAAAAAAAACAAAACAAAACAAAACAAAAAAAAACAACCAAACAAAAAAAAATCCCACTCCTGTCTGCTGCTTGTTTCTCTTTGCTCCAAGAATCAAAAGACTAAGTTTTACCAAAAAAAAAAATCTTTATCTCTGTTTTATAGAGTCTTATTGCAGTGGAAATAAATGATAGCAAGAAAAATAAAATGTGTAATGCAGATTGCATGGAAAGGGTAGAATGAGGTAAGTATGCAGCACAGGCTGACTTGTTTGGAGAGACATCAACTTCTTTCCAGGAGACATCTTTATAAGCCATATGAAGATAGTCAGGCAACTCAGAAATTTATGGGCTGCTCAAGTGCCCTTTTTTGATCAGGAGAACACATGCTTCATTGTTCTGCCTATCTTTATGGCCAATAAAATACATAAAATTATTATCAATGTATTATATGTAAAATCATGCAATAATATTAAATATCTGCTGGTGTAGCACAAAGTTTAATTGGTCTTAATAATAAAAATCCAGAATTAGATATTAGGGAGTGAAAGCTGAAAGATCAGAGAAGCAGAGCAATCAGCCACTTGAGAGACCTTTTACCTCTACCAAATCCTCAGACTAAAGTGTGATCTTGTCTCTCCTAATCCTCAAACTGCATTCTCAGACTGCTGCATCAGACTGCACTGAGCTCCTGTCTCCTCTTGCCTTGTATTCCTCTCTGCCCAGCAGTATCAATCCTGTCTCCACCTCCCTAGTGCTGGAATCACCTTTGTGTGAGCTCTGTTTCTCTTTTAGACTGGATCAGTTTCATGTCGCCTTGGGTGGACTCGAACTCACAGAGATCCATCTGCCTCCGTCTCCCGAGTCCTGGGATTAAATGTATGAGCCACCACTGCCTGGCCTCTAGTGACTTAGCTCTGCACTCTGATCTTCAGGCAAGCTGTATTAGTTAAAACACAAACAAAATATCATCACATGCTGGAATGACTGATGTTATTGAAATAATCAAAGCATCCAAAGCAGGGGAGCAATGGAGGTGTTCCCGAATGTCTAGTGGGCGTGTCATCTACGAAAAACACAATGGAAAGGGTGGTGGTCACACCTACCAAAGGGAAGTTAGGCCTGAAGTTTCAGTTATCAGAACGTGTACAGGTATTCCCTGATTGTGTATGCTAATATCCATAGGCATTGCTAATACTTGCAAGCAGATGCTCATATTAAACAACCCAAATACCCCCATAGTGAAATTAAGGAATTAATTCTAATAAAGTCACTTAATTGAATAATCCAATTGCAGCATTAAAGGTCAGCTGGCTTTCACTAAACATCACAATGCTAGTAAATCTTATAAACATAATACTGTTCAAAAGAAACTTTACTGTTTTCACTACATAAATTCAACAAGAGCTGATATTAAACTTTTATATTTATGGATCAGTCCCGACCAGTGAAAGAAAGGAAGTAATTGCCACATAATTCAAGAATACTGAATATAATATTTAAGAAGGAGAAAGAATTCTGTAGAGAAAATGAACAGAAGATTTATTGCTTACTGTAATATTTTATTAATCTTGATGACTGGTGTTTTACATATTTTGTATGTGTGATTTTTAAAGACACAAAATACTTTCAGCAAGTAGTTAAGGACTCATTGTTCCTTATACTTTGCTTGTGTTTGTAACACACAAAAGAGTTCTTCTTACACTCACAAGCTGCACAGTTTTTAAGGAGGCTGAGGTGTTACAAGGTTGAATGTTGCAGTGGGAAGTTTCAGAATGCTGTGCTATGTGCGTATGGCCCCTTATAGTTAAAGCATTTGGGAAGTATGCCTTTGAGCTGGGTTATTGTTAATAATAGGTTTTATAATTACACAGCTTTTCCTGATTCTGTATTTACAGAAAACCTTAACAATTGTGTAAATGTAACGTACAAGATTAAAAGTAATCTGCAATCTCCTCCTCTGAGAGTTAACAAAGGAAAAAATTCTGCTGCATTTTATTATAGATTTTTTAATTTGTCTATCAATTACTGACTGGCAAGCCAATAACTTCTCCTATGACAAACTGAATGACAAAAAAGCCCCAGCTAAGTGAACACTTGTGTACTCTATTGGAGCAGGCAGGGAGAGCGAGCTGTTAACACTTAGCTGGAAATATAACAAATTTAATAACCAGAAGGTTAATTGTTGAGAGTTACAAATAATAGCTACTCAGCAAATGTTCAATACCTCGAGTAATCAAAGAAACTGCATCTACTTGCAAATCAGAACTACATGAGAAATCTGCTTCATCTCAGTCAGAACAGAACACAAAAAGCAACAAATGAAGTGTGAAAATCTGGCTGTGAAATTTGTCACCTCTGTGAGGGCCACATACGGTTGATTGAGCTCATCAGCCTGGCTGTGCAGGTGGCTTTTTCCTCTCCAAACACTCCATGTTCCTTCCTTCCAAGATGCACACGTTTAGAGTATGACCTTCTAGATAAAAGAGGACCAGTCTGTAATCAAGGGTATATAAGCAGCTAGAAATTCTATATCGCCTTGCAAAGTCTGTTTGTAGAAGAACCGGGGTAGCATTCAAGACACTGGATACATCCAAACGAAGAACTGCATGTGGCAGTCTGCTTTTCATTTGGGGAAAAATTGTTGATGAGTATGCAGGAACTCTTATTTCCTGTTGATGGGAATGGAACAGCTTTGCTGTTGAGAAAATCAGGATGGTAATGCCTACGAAAAGATGCCTGCATAACCCGTTTATTGCAACATTCTCCACAATTGCCTCATTATATAGGCAGTCTAGTGAAGAAAATGCGATATATAAACACAATGGGTTGTTGTTATTTAATTTTAAAGGATGAAGGGCTGGAGAGACACTCAGCAGTTCAGATTATCTGTTACTATTTTTTAAAAAAGAAAAAACGATTTGTTTATTTATTTATATAATGTTTTACCTGTATGTATGCCTGAATGGCAGAAGAGGGCACCAGGTCTCATTACAGATGATTGTGAGCCACCATGTGGTTGCTGGGAATTGAACTCAGGACACCTGGATGAGCAACAGTGGCCTTAACCTCTGAGCCATCCCTTCAGCCCCTTACCTGCTACTCTTGCAGATGACCCCTATGTTTGGTTTCAGCATCCATATCAGATGGCTTACAACCACCTGTAATTGCAGTTCAATAGAAACCAACATCCTTTTCAGGACACATATGATGTGTGTGGTACGCATACATACATTCTCACACGTACACATAAAACAGACACACAAACAAGTCTTTTTCCAATATGATATTATTATTGATTGGGAATTTCACAAAATGCACATTGATAACACTTGCTTCACATTCCTCCCAGGCCAACCCTCCCACCCTTGTGTCCTCCCCACAAAAACAGGAAAAAATAAACCTAGAACATTTGTGTTGCCTGTATACTCACTGAAGCATTGTCAAATTCCCAGTGGCCAGCACTTTAAAGATAACTGAGTTCTTCCTCACCCCAGTCCTTCCAGAAGCCATAGACTGTGAGGAACTACACTTCAGCATCCCTATCACAGTTTTAAAGAACTCTCTTCAGTGACTTCCTGTCTAGAACGCTTCTTTTGAGGGGTAGGGATGGGGAAGAGGTGGTCACAAAAGCCTTCTGTGTCTCTCATTTTCAACTCTTGATTCTGCAATCATCAATACCACTGCAAAAGAAGCTCCCTTACTCATAATACCAGCAGCAATATGGATTTGAGGACTTTCAAGTGATTTCCTGTGGCAGCATGGACCATGGACCTCAACATGGTCCCCAGATGCAGCACCGACAATGGACATCAACATGACCTCCAGTGGCAGCATCGACCACAAACACAAACTTGGCCCTCTGTGGAAAATGAATGACGGGAGAGGTAGGTCAGCAGTTAAGAGCACTGGCTGCTCTCACAGAGAGTCTGGGTTGCAGTCTGGGTATTTACGTGGGTGCTCACAACCATTTGTAACTTCTGATCCAATGCCCTCTTCTTGCCTCTCTGAGCGCACAGACATACATGAAGACAAAACACCCATCCTCCTAACATTTTTTTTAAAAATATTTGTTTATTTATTATGTATATAATATTCTGTCTGTGTGTATGACTGCAGGCCAGAAGAGGGCACCAGACCTCATTACAGATGGTTGTGAGCCACCATGTGGTTGCTGGGAATTGAACTCAGGACCTTTGGAAGAGCAGGCAATGCTCTTAACCTCTGAGCCACCTCTCCAGCCCCCATCCTCCTAACATTTTAAAAATATTTAAAGGATGGAATTCTGTTATTTGCAGAAAGAAAACAATGGAACTAAAGATAGTAATGTTAAGTGAAATAAGGCAGGCTTTAAAATCTGTATGTTGTATCTATCATGGGTGGAATCTAGAGAAAAAGAAAAGACATGGAAATAAGGAGGGATGGACTTTTAAAAAGAGGGAGGAGATCAGCAGGAGCATGGGACAAGACTAGGAAACGTGCAGACAGGATCAAAGTCATAAATATTACATAAAATTCCCATTACTTTGTCAATTAACATACGCTAATTAAAAAGAAAACTTGAATAAGAGTTAAAGAAGTGCTGTATCTTGATGGTGACGGTGGGAGTTTTTCCTTCACCAGAGTGTTCAGGAGAGTCGTTCTAAATAATGAGAATTTAATGATAAGGACACTGCTGTGGAAAAATCCGGGAGAGTAACTGAGAGGGACAGCGGGTATAACACCCCCGAAAGTGGTGGCTTGTGACATCTTGACCTGTCACTTGACATACTGTGAACACTTCCTTCCAATTCTCAAGCCCATCCATTTCCTCATGGACTTCCAGTGTTTCGTTATGCAATCGTATCATCATTGCTGCCTTGCTATTTTCATAATTGTTGCATCGCTTCCAGCCATTTTCTAGTACATAGGCCAATGTTAAATGGTCTTGATCATTAATCCCTGGCTGCCTATGCATTTTTATTCCTTTGCAATAGTTCACAAGAGCAAAGCTATTGCAAAATAGAGCAAACATCCCATGGGTGTTTTTATCTAGTGGCTTGTGTGTTCTATTGCTGGAAATGAGGAGTTGAAGGTCTAATTACATGGACCTTTCAAAAACATAGCATTTCCATTCAAAAACTTAGCAGCAATCACAAAAAAACAACTACCTACTTAAAAGGTGATTGACTTTCATCTAATATGTTTATATTTCATTGCTAATGAGTTTCAATGTTTATTTTTATTGATCATGTGTGTCTGTCTCTTCTGAAATGCCTACTTGGACATTTTCCTGCCAAGATATCCACTTTTTTCTTATTTACAAAAGTCTTCAATGTTTACTATAAACCTGAATAATTTTCCCAATATTTATTTGATGTTTAACATTTTATTGTCTTAGTTTTACATGACTAAGTAAATGAATATTTTGCTTCATGGGTTTTTTTTATAGGCTTTGTTTTGTCAATACAATCTCTTCAACATCAAAAGAAACAACAATAAAAACTACAGCTCTCATCTTAAAGGAAATAAGGGAGCTTATTTCAAAGCCAAATCTGAGTGCCAATGGCCTAGGATTATACATCTAGGTCTCTCTAAATACAATGTTATACCAATGTAGAAGCAATTTCATAAAGTTTTTTATAGCAACCAAGCAAAGAAAGCTATAAATCAAGGCATTTTTAAAAATAAAATGGAGCTAGGTGGTGGTGATGCACACCTTTAAATCCAGTACTCAGAAGGCAGGGGCAGGCAGATCTCTGTGAGTTCAAGGCCAGCCTGGTTTACAAAGTGAGTTTCAGGACAGCTAGGGCTGTTACACAGAGAAACCCTGTCTCGAAACCCCCCCAAGAATAAATAAATAAAAATAAATTAAAAAACAAGCTTGTGGAAACATTAAGCAACACATTAGAGAAGGCATAGAAATTTTAACTACAGGCCTCAGATGCTACCTGGTAGCATTCTTAATTGATGGAGAATAGGAGTTCAAACAATACAATTAATATAATCCGAACGTTTGTATCTGCTTATCAGGATGTTAGGTCCAAAATGGTAGTGACCAAAAAATGACATTTAAGAGGACTACTGATAATCCAGGATAAAATGCAAGAAAGCTATTGGACCATCAGAGTTCCAGATCTCCATGCCCAATGATGTTTTCATTGGTTCATGAGCCTATGCAAGCAGCTTCTTGGGCAGTTTACTCATTCAGTTCCATCTCCAGAGAGGAATAGGACTGAGCATAGTGGCTTATGGCTTTAATCCCAGTGCTTGGGAAACAGAGGCAAGTGGCGATCTTTGTGTTCCAGGCCAGCCAGGCTATATATTGAGAGTTAGTGGAAATCAAACAAACATAAAAGAAAAAGAAAGATGTTTTATTTCAATTCCATTTGGTTTTTTTTAAAAATAGATTTAAACAGAAAAGCTTTTGTCTATTATCTGCCTCCACTTCCCACTGATTTGCAGGGTTGCTTGAAAGGACACATGTTCTGTTTCTTACAGGGATTCTGGAATCTTTTTCCCGACTTGACAGGTACTTCCGCTGCCTACATTTCCATTAGTATGCAGGGGCCTTACAGTGCAGCTTGGTGACCGAACACCCAGAACTTTTCTCATAAGCAGTCTTTTTCAACATTTTCCCAAGAAAGCAGGGAGGAAATTTTGGTGAGCACAATTCTGCAGAGAGGAATTGTCAATATCTATGAACATGTCAAAAGTCCAGCATCTGGGTTGGATACAGAATAGACATATATCTTGTGTGTTTTCCAGCAAGTCTTTAGAGAAAATACCCTAAGTTTTATAAATAGAATGAAATATTATAGTGAATGTTTAAAATTAAAAAAAAACAGAAAATTAACACACAGCTTCCCTCTGTATCTTTTATGTTATTTTACTACATATGTGATAAATAATTCAATTATATTTTCAATAGCAGTAACAGATTGACAATAAAAATATTTTAAATATCATTTACAGGGAAGAAGAAGATAATTCAGACTTTCTGGTGTGACTGATTCAAAATCATTTTTATTGATAATTTGTGATAATTTGTTAATTTTGAAAAGGCTTCTACACTTTAATTGTAAGAATCCATGAAACTATTTACATGTACTTATTTATTTAGCGGCGGTGTCTCAACTATGTAGTCCTGACTGTCTTGGAACATGTAATGTAGACCAGTCTTGCCTTGAACTCATGGAGGTTCACCTGCCTCAACCACCCAAGGCTCTTAAATAGTCTGAATGATAGGCTTCAAGGCTGTATGTGTTAACATTCTTACTACAGTTTATTGCATTCCAGCACAGTATTTCATATAAAATTACCAAACTTCCATGCTCGTGACACCACGTACTGGAGCAGTTTCAGCCTTTCAATGGCTTTTATGGGGGACTTCCTATCTCTGTTCCCCTGGGCATGCCGCTGTACTCTTTTCCAGCTGGGATCCATAGGCACTAGAGACAGTTACATTGGGTGCATATGGTTTATGTGCTGTGCTGCGTTATAGGGACATTGGTATGCATGAGGCTCTATGATTATCCTACTAATGTGTGCAGGAAATATCAAATCCCATGACAGGTGGAGAGAGATGAACAATGGAGAGGAAACCCAGACTCTACTGCATTTTTGAACAATAGATTTTCTGTTTTCATTTTGCACTGTGAGCTGATGATTCTAGAAGTGTCTTTGGCACGATATTTACTTTCTAGTCATGGCTCCTTATACAGAAATGAAATTGAATGAAAGTTAGTTTGTAAATACACTCGCTTAACCGAATGGCTGAGTTTTGCTGGGTACCCTTCCCAGCCCTGTAACTTCCTGTATAAACCAGGCTGGTCTCAAAGCTGGAGCAATCTTCTTGGTTCTGTCTCCTCATTGTAAATGCAGGGACTTCAGTTATGATTACCCTACACAGCTATTTTCTAGAGGCTCTGATTAAAACCCTTTTCTTTCAAAAACATATTCTGGTATGGCAGGGTTCTTAAAATTTTCTTTAAACACACCAAGCCATCGGCTTTCCTAGATGCTCTTGTCAGTTTGCAGTGGTGAGCATCCATGTAGAATGACTAGTCTAGGTTTTGCTAACTCACTGTTAATCATCCCAAAAGAATGACTTAACAACATGTCCCAAAGCTTGAGCCTCCTCTAATCCATGGAACACACATGAAATTTTTTTCCTACTAAGCACCCCATACATTTGTCTTTCACATCCACAAAAGGTTGTGTTTCCACAGTGCCTATAGGAGTTTTGAAATTTTAATTTTGAAATTCCACTTAAATGTCACTCACCCATTTATGGACATATAGTCTTGTGGCATATTACTTGGATGTTTGGAAAATTATCAGTGACTGTTCCAATAAAAAACAGAACATTAAAATGCAAAGATTGGTAGGGTAACTTCTTTAGCTTTGTTTTCAATCTTATGACCAAACAATGTGGATTTCTCTGTGGTTCAGTGGTGTAAAATATTTTTTTTTTCCCGTTAAAAGGAAACTTGTTTTTTTTAGGCGATTTTATGTACTAACATCTGATTTTTATGTGGTATTGCTTTAATTTACAGCATCATATGGATTGGCTGTTTGAAATTAAGTCACTCTCATTCCTTGCATAATCAGCAAAGCAGTATAGATAAAGCACATTAACATCAGGGAACTTCTCATAGTAAGTGGATTTTAATGCACTCTGTGTTTATATTTTATTACATACAGAAAACAGCAGAGAGATGGCCAGGAATATGGTCTAAGAACCTACATTCAGTCTATCTTGATTTCATATTATTGCTTCTTATTGCAATTGCTTCCCATTAGAATTCTGTAGTACCACAGAGTAGATAGAATACTGGCTTTTTGCAGTGGATCTGTTTGTGGCCAGAAGGGCCTCTTTAAGTGATTTAAAATGCATTTCATTCTATTAAACATTCTCCTAGGGTCAGCTACAATTTAGGCCTCAGTTAGCTCGGCATAAGCAGATACTAATGATAAAAAAATCTGCTAAAGATAAGTAGCCCGTAATCCATGTCCCACACTTCAAAGTAATTATTTTCAAATATATTTTAGAGAGAAGGCAAAGTGTTGAATAAAAACATCATTGCATATCCTCATATTCATTTCCATTTATATTTCATTTTATGTAGCATAATATTAAGAGTCACAACTTTGGTATTTACCACCGAGTCTTTGTTTACCCTAGTATCTCTAGAGACGAACAGAATTTTGGCACATGCAAAATACAGTTGTGAAATCTTTCTGATAAGCTAGTTCTGTCTTTAAATGGCCTCACAGACAAAGGTGCCGTATGCTGTCTTTCCCAGATGAGGATGCTGAGAAAAGCTCCTTTTTTTTTTTTTTTTTTTTTTTTGTCACACAGAAGAAAGTGGGGGCTGACACGCAGATCAGGCCTTTTAGTTTCTAGCTGGAACTGCCTCTTAGTAGGAAACCATGCTCCATGGAATAAGGGAGGCTCAGGCTTTGGGACATGTTGATAAGTCATTCTTTTTGATAATGAGTGATGGGTTAAGATAATTGGTCTGACATAGTATCAATGTCCACGTTTTCTTTCCATTTTTAAAATTTTTGACAACATTAATAACACATTTTGACCTCATTCGTTCTCTCTCCCCCATTCTCCTCCCTTTCCTCCTCTCCCCCTTCTCATCTAGTTCTCCTGCTTCCTGTGTGGCTGTACCGGTGGGTTTCATCAGGGCTACCGACATACAAATGAGTGACAGACTATTTGTAGGAACATGGGCAAATTACCATCTGGCTTCTAAAAGTTGCATCATTACCTACCAGTAATTCCTAAGGGAAGGGTGGAGACTCCTAAGCCTATCCCAATGTGGGAATGTTGATGGCTCTAATCTAGTGTGGGAATTCTGCAGGTAATCATAACTGCTGTGATTTCGATAATGCAATAGATACGCCATGTTCAGCATGCCACACTATTCCCTCCCATCCTCTAGCTCCACATTCTTGTTTTTAAAGAATTATGTAATAATTTAGGTTATTTTGTCTCTAATCCCAGTGCTTTAAATTATATAAACAAATTGATAGAAGCACAAGGAGTCAAATGCACACTAAAGCAGAACTATGAAGAAGAATGCCCACACAGATTTCCATAGTGGCTCCATCAGGCTATTCTCTCACCCAAAGTGATTAAGGCTTCCTCTTTCTGCATAGCCTTGCCAACACCAGTTTTCATTTGATTTGTTTGGTAATAGCCATTTGACTGAGATGAGATGGAATCTCAAGTAAGTTTCTATTTATAGTTCCCGATGTGCAAAGCTGTTGAACAGTATTTAAAGTGTTTTCTGGTCATTAATATTTCTTGTTCTAAGAACTCATTGTTCAGTTCCAGAGCCAGTCTTTTGACTTGGTTATTTGTTTTCTTGATGTTTAGTTGTTTTCGTTCTTTGCATATTCTAGATATTGGTCTCCATTCAGATGTATAGCTGGCAAATGCTTTTTCCCATTTTGTATGCAATTGACAATTCTCTTTGAACCATTTACCATCCTTTATCAATTGTTGGTCTTATTTCCTAAGCCAACAGAGTTCTAATTAGAAAATCTTTTTGCTGTGGAATAATCCTTTTGTACACTGTAAAGATTTGTCACTTGAATTTGTTTAATGGAATGCAGATTGACTAATAGCCAGGTAAAAAGCATAGACAAGAAAGCCAAACTTAGAACAATGGGAAGAAGAAGAATTGAGTCAGAGGTGTTGCCAGCTAGTCGCCAAGGAAGCAAGATGTGTAGAAAATTAGGTAGCATGATGTGGAATTCCCCTCTGTATTCTGTAAATATATTTTATTCCCATTCATTAATAAAGAAGCTGCTTTTGACCAATGACTTAACAGAGTAAAGCCAGGCAGAAAACTGGAACAAAAGTGTAGAGAGAGAATAGGCAGAGTTGAGGAGAGGCCATGCAGTTGCCAAAGGAGACAGATGCCAGAGAATTTTACCAGTAAACTACGAGCCTCATGGTGATACATAAATTAATAGAAATAGGTTAATTTAAGATGTAAGAGTTAGTTAGAAATATGCCTAAGCTGTTGGCCAAACAGTATTGTAATTAATATGATGTGGGAGTGATTTCTTATTAATAAAGAAACTGCCTCTGCCCTCATAGGACAGAAAATTAGGTAGGCGGAGTAGACAGAAGAGAATTCTGGGAAAAAGAAGCTGAGTAAGAGTCGCCATGATGCTCCCACTCCAGACAGACGCAGGTTAAGATCCTCTCTGGTAAGCCAGCTCATGGGCTACACAGAATATTAGAAATGGGTTAGAACAATATGTAAGAGCTAGCCAATAAGAAACTGGACCTAGCCGGGCCAGGCAGTGTTTGAAAGAATACAGTTTCCGTGTAATTATTTCTGGGTATAAACTAGCCATGCGGGCGGCCGGGTGCCGGGGACGCAGCCCTGCCGCTCCTATTTCAACAGTTGGCGCCCAGACGTGATGGGCTAAATCCACTTAAAAACCTGAGAAGGCTTAAAAATAAGGGAGAGAGAGTTTAACACAGATTTTTGCTGTTTTGTTGGTGGCGTGCTGTAGAGAGATTCCTGATTCAGCAACAGCAGCAGAGAAAAAAAGCTGCGTCATTTTAAAGCGCGGCTTCCTGGTGCTGTGCTGCCAGCGTGAACTCTGGCTTTAAAGCATTTCAAGGCTTTTATGGGACTGGATGTTTCTGTTCCCACTTGGGATCGGAGGAGATTGCTCTGAGACCTGCCGATGGCTCAGCGTTCCCTGCCTACACCTGGGCAGATGGCGGAATCAGGCTTAGGCAGGCGGAAGAGCATGGCGGATTCCTGCTGCCATACAGAGACGCGTTTTCAGACTGCGCAGTGCTCTGCGTGTCAGATTTGGCTGTAACTTGGATAAAAAGAGTTTCTGTGCTGCACACTCAGTCTCAAAATTAAATTGCTGATTGCGGCTCCAATGTAAACTGCTGTTTGCCTGTAACTGTGCTCAGCTCAAAAGCACCAAATGACTCTGAGGCAGGAGCGGCTGCTCCTTGCTGAACTGTGCTGATCTCAGGCAGGAACTACCGTAATTACCTTAAAACCGTGCAGTTAAGGTTTAGACTGGGCAGGACACAGGCAGTACCGTATTACCTATACATGGTGCAACTTAAGTTTTTAAGAAATGCTTAACATTTTAAGAAATGCTCCTGGATAATAAAAAAAAAAATACAGATTCACAGTAAAACAGATTCAGACACCGTTGGATGAATGTACGTAGGCTTGGGGAAAAAAAGAGAATATAAAGAATAAAGTTAATGTCTTAAAAAGAAAAAGGGTAAAGTCTTTAAAGAGACAGAGTACAGAAGTACAGATAGTTATAGATTAAGAGAAATAAAGAAAAATAAGCCACGTAAAAATGAAAAATTCACAGAGAGTCTGGATTATGTACATTGTGTTTTCTTTAAAATTTTTGACTGTGAAGGAGCTAAGTACAAAGAGACATTTTATTATATGGGCTGCTAAGCTGAACCTGCACATATGTTCTAAAGGTATCTTGACTTCAAAATTTGGATCTAAGGATATGATGCTTTGGAGAGGGTCTTCTTTTGTTTCCACAGAGGATGTGACCCTATGGATTGCATCTATCCCGGTATGGTATGATAGACCACGCCCTCCTGAAAGGTTGCTGTGAACACCCTCAAAAAATTACTTCACTCAACTGCCAACCGAGATGAACCTGACACACAGGTTACACCCTAAATGATCTGATTAACAGTGCCCCCATTCAGCAGGAAGCAGTTTGGAGAGAAAAAACTACGCCCATGTTCCCAAATATTGTTTATAAATGTTCTTTTACATTTAAAGGGGGATATGATATAGATATGAATAATTTGCATTGGTATGGATTTTAAGGTCAATTTTGTTATATGTATATGTATTTTTGAACTTGATTAAGGTATTGTGATTATGTAGTTCACTTAAAATGTAATGTATAATTAGGAAATATAGGTTGTTAATGGATAATCATTGCTAATAGTTAAGCTTGTAGTCATGTTAGTTAGATTTTCTAGATATATAGAGATATATTTCAATTAGATAGGCATTCTTCATATCTTTCAAAGACTGCAGAATATGGCATTTAAAATATTTTAATAACTTAGGACTTTTCATGACAAGGAGACACGTCTGCTCCTGGCAGCACCAGCTACTTCAAGAGGAAGATGGGCATCGAAGAGGATCCTTATGGAGTTGGATAGTCATTTGGGCAAGAAACTGCTCTTGCCTGGACTGTTGCATAAACTGGACACAGAGAACCCTCAGAGAGAGGACTGCTGAACTTGCCTAAAGGTGAGATGGTCTTTCGGGGTTCCTGATTCATGAAAGAGTCTACAAGACATTCTACAGAACACAGCAGAAAGTGACTGAACTGTCTTTAAAATTTCCTGCTTCATGGAAATGTATCTGGATACCATGGGCCTGTAGGCCGAAGATGGATGCCCCAACGGTACAGAGGAACTTTGGGTGACTGTCCAGGCAGCGAGATGTCTCTGTCATTTCTAGAGTTTTCTTATTTCTTGTTTACTTAGATAATATTATATCCTTCTGGAGTCTTTGATGGAGTTGAAGAATAAATAGTTATAGTTTTCCTTAGTTATGATAAGAGATAAAATAGATATAAATATTGTAACTGTAATTCTTACTTGATAACTGTTTTGTTATATGTAATTTTACTATGCTAAAGTTAAAGCCTTTCTTTTTTGTTTAAACGGAAAAAGGGGAAATGATGTGGGAATGATTTCTTACTAATAAAGAAACTGCCTTGGCCCATTTTATTGGATAGAAAATTAGGTAGGCGGAGTATACAGAAGAGAATTCTGGGAGAAAGAAGGTTAGAGGAGGAGTCGCCATGATGCTCCCACTCCAGACAGACGCAGGTTAAGATCCTCTCTGGTAAGCCAGCTCATGGGCTACACAGAATATTAGAAATAGGTTAGAACAATATGTAAGAGCTAGCCAATAAGAAACTGGACCTAGCCGGGCCAGGCAGTGTTTGAAAGAATACAGTTTCCATGTAATTATTTCGGGCATAAGCTAGCCATGCGGGCGGCCGGGTGCCGGGGACGCAGCCCTGCCTCTCCTATTTCAACATTAATATAGTTTCTATGTAATTATTTCAGGTCTGGGCGGCTGGGATGAACAAGAAATCTCCTACTACAGTAACAGGCCATGAGTCACTTGGCAAGGTGTTGATAAAAAATATGGATTAATTTAAAAGTGAGAGCTAGGTAATATGAATCTGAGCTATTGGCCAAGTATTTATAATTTATATTAAGACTCCTGCAAGTCAGTTATTTGGGAAGCATTTTTCAGTTATTTGAGGGCAGCTGTGAGGCATGGAAACTCCATCTACAATCCATAACTGATGTATATTTTATAATGTCCTCCCTATCTTTTTCCAGCAGAGATTCTCTTTAAAAGACATAGGCTTTATATTGAGGTCCTGAATCCATTTGCAGTTGATTTTTGTATATGGCGAGAGAGAATGATCTAGCTTCATTCTTCAATGTGTACATAGCCAGTTTGTCCAACACCTTTTGTTGAAAAAGTTGGCTGTGGTGGTTTGAACGGGAATTTTCCCCATAGGCTCAGGTATGTGAACACATGGTTCCTGGCAGGTGGTGCTGTCTGGGAATGCTGTAAAACCCTTAGGAGGTGTGGCCTAGCTGTGAGAACTGATCATCACCGAGGGTGGGCTTTGACAGTTTGTAACCTTGCCCCAGTTCCCAGTTCACTTTCTCCACTTAGTGTTTACGGTTGAGCCCTGCTGTCCTCTGCCATGCCTCTCTCATCGTTGTGGACTCTCCCTCTGGTGCTGTGCCCTCTAACTTTTCTCTCTGTAAATTGCCTTGGTTATGAGAGCTTATCACAGCAACAGAGAACTAATACTTGTCTTTTTCTAGTGTTGTGTACTATTGGACTCTGACAAAATCAGGAGGCTATCGTTGCATGGGTTTATACCTGAGCCCTCTATCCTGCTCCATTGATCTCTGTATCTGATTTTATGCCAGTGCCATGAGCTTTTTAATACTTTTGCTCTGTAGCATAGCTTGGAATCAGGTATGATGATCCTCCAGCAATAGTTTGTATTTCTCAGGATTGCTGTATCTATGTGGGCTCTTTTGTAACCCCATATGAATTTTTGGGATGTTTTTTCTGTGTCTGAGAATGATGGAGTTGCAATTTTGATTTGAATCTGTAGATTAAAATGTTGGTCTCCTGTTTTTTTTTTTTTTCTTTTTTCTCAAAGATACTTGAAATGCCTTCAGGGTCATTCCTGCTTGTATTTTCTTGAGGAATTTTACCTGGCTTTCCTCTATCCATATAATTCTCTGTATCAAAAGATACTTAGCTGTACCTTTTCATAATTTTATGTTCTTTATGTGGTTCATATTGGGTTTATTCCATTTTTGTTAATTTTCTTTCCTTTTCCAAATTTCACATTTAAATAAACCTGTATATCTTTTACCTTATATGGTTATTAGAAGCCATGGTACTCCGTCAATGTTTTATGATTAGAAATTTCTTCTGCCAAATATTTGTTCACCATTCTACATTCTATAAATCACTTGGGACTTGACACTGCTCATCTAAGTCCTCAGATACTAGACCACAAAGATGACATTTACTCCAGTTTTCAATACTATGTTGCACATTTCCATGTGGGCTCTAATCAGAATTGGCTTTACTGACTGCATTGCAACCAAGTTTCTGATTGCAATCATTTGGAAAAATTCTCAGAAGCTTCAGACTTTTCTCCCAGTTTTTCTTATGAGAATGTCCTTATGCAGCCTTCTATGATAAACTGAACCTTTAATTAGCATCTTCTTCCAAACCCAACCAAGTTTCTACTCAGTATCATGTTCAAGAAATTCGTCCACATGTTCTAGCATTTCTTACAGCAACACATCATGTATCTAGTAACAGTTTTCGTTATTAGTACATTTTGTGTTGCCGTCCCAGAGCAGCACATAGTTGGGAATTTATAATGATGAAACATTTCTTTCTCACATTTCTGGAGGCTGGGAAGTCTAAGGGAGACTGGGAATTGATGAATGCTTTCTCTTTGTGTCATCCTATGGCCAAAAACACAGATAAGGTGATGATGTCCTTACAGTTCCTGTTCTCTCCATGTTTCCCTAGGACAAGGGCAATAGCCTCCCCAGTGACTTCTCTATAGTTAGTGTGTCAGTTGCAAGAATCACTAATTTACTGCAAGCTGATGCAAGTTAACTATCTGCTACTTACCAAACATAACACCAGGTAACAAGGTGAATGAGAAACACTGCTGCACTGCTGGCCTTTGATCAGAGTTTTACTGGTTCTGTATTTTGATTTTTAAGTGCCTCTAAAGAGCTATGTGGCATCGACTTGGTCTGTAGCAAGCAGCTGGGATGTGGTGGAGACTTCTATAGATGGTGCATAAAAGAAGATCTTTACTTCAGTAGGAAAAGTCATTTAAAAGGATCATAAAACTCTGGCCTTTTTTTTCCTTCCCCTTTATCCCTGGGCAAGAAGTGAGGAATTTTGTCCTCTGGCTCCTTCCAAGGAACCTTACCACAGGTCCCAAACAACTGGAGTAATCAGTCACAGATTGGAACTTCCAAAATTCTTCAATAAATCTTGCCTTATAATTCAATTTCTCTGGTCTTATAGTGATGGAAAGTCAGCAAGGAAAATAAAAATACTCAAACTGTTTCAATGTAGTATTGATAGCACAATGATAGGAAGCCAGAGAGTATCTTAAAATTTTTAGGAGTATTTTCTTCCCAGAGTCCATGGTTATTATTATTTTAAATTTCTGACTATTTATACAGGTACACAATGTACAGTGGACATTTTATCCATTAGCCTCCTATCCATCTCCCACACTGTCAGATATTCTTCCCACCTAGTCTAGCTCCTACTTTCATAGCTGATATTTTTTTGTACAGAACATGTAGCCATAGTTGCTATGTGGTCATGATTAATTGGCTTTGCCACATCCAGATGTCAACTTCCTCAAGATGCTTTTCCTTCCTATTCGCTAGCCCTTACAAGCTTTCTCCCGTCTTTTCTGTGCTGTTCCTCAGACTTTAAAAAGACTGGTGGGTTTAATTTTAAAATACCTTTCGTGATAATAGCAAGCTTCACCCTATGAAGTCAACTAAAATATATTTGTGAGTCTCTAGTTTTGATCTGTGGTCTGTGCAATAAATACAAAATTTTTTTAGTGAGACATGAAAACTTTGCATAGTATAGGCCTAATCTATCTTGGTCTTTAAGGTTTTTATACATCCCACAGTACACTGTTGCTTTCAAAACACACCTTCCTTCTATTCTTGTGCCAAATGTATTTGTGTGTGTGTGTGTGTGTGTGTGTGTGTGTGTGTGTGTGTGTGTGCAATGTCCTTTTACAATCAGCTTGGTGAAATTCTACTTCTTTTTTATATTTCTAACTTCCAGGTCATAACTGATGGGGAACCTTGTTAGCTAATCATTTTTAAGAGGTGGATCTTAGTTAACTAATATTATATTCTGCCTAGATAGGTAATCTTTAACCACTTCAAAGATCTGTAGAATATGGCATTTAAATAACTTAGGGTTCTGTTAAATGAGAAATGATTGCTCCTGACAGCACCAATCTATTCCCCCAAAAATGTTGAGCACCACCAGGTGGTGGTGTCGCACGTCTTTAATCCCAGCACTCAGGAGGCAGAGGCAGGCGGATCTCTGGGAGTTTGAGGCCAGCCTGGTCTACAAGAGCTAGTTCCAGGACAGGCACCAAAGCTACAGAGAAACCCTGTCTGGAAAAACCAAAAAAAAAAAAAAATGTTGAGCACCGAAGATATTCCACTCAGAGTTTGTTTTCTTCTTGGCACAATTGGCCTTTGGGCAAGGAAATGCCCGTGCCTCAGCCACTGGCAAAGTACATGGTATCTGGAAATGGATAATCAGAACACAAGAAAAATGACTGCCAAATCTTGCCAAGACAGGGTAAAATGGTTTTGAAAAATTTCCTGCCTCTAAAAATGGTCTGTTAGTTATGCTAGGCCTTAGCCAAGTTGGTTGCTTCAATGATGCAAATGAGACTTTGGGTGATTGCTCAGGAAGTCATATTCTGCTCACTTTGGAAACTGCTTGATTGTACTTCCTGTCCACTCCAGTAATATTATTTCCCTTCTTGGGCCTTCAATGGGGTTGAAGATTAGGTAGTCATAGTTATCTTTCTTATGATTTAGCCAAGCTTATTTTTGGTGCAAGCTTTAGACTCTTTGAAATAAAATGTTTATTAAAACATTTGTCATATGGTCCTTGTTTAATATTGCTTATGTTGTTTGTAATCTTATACTTGATATACTGTTCCTATTGTATATAGTTTTGTATTGGTTTGGATAGCTCTTGTTTAGACAAAGGGTAGAGATGATGGGGAACCTTCTAGGCAATCATCTTTAAGAGGTGGGTCTTAGTTAAGGCATTCTGGGATGCAGAGAAAAATGTGTACACCTCCCTGTGTGTGTTCTCTCTGTATCTTTTCCTGCGGGACATTGTTGTGCTTGGATTTTCTTGTTTCCTGTTTCATGAGTTTTTCCCCTTATAATAAATAAAATATAATTGTTTTATCCTTAGTTAGCCTGGGTATTTCAACACATAACTCTCTGTAAAGGTTTCCCCATGTGTTTAGAAGAAGTACTAACTTTTCTTTCTTGCTTTGAAAATTCCATTGATACTACAAGCACAGGGCTTATATCCTACTACTGCACTTACACCCATACCTCCTTATTTTAATTTTTAAAAGAATAATTTCTTGGCCCAACATATTTTCTTTTCCTCTTACTGAAGCTGAGCTGTACACATTTGGCATTTGATGGTTCTTCAGAAGGATAGCAAGAAATGACGTTTTTCTACATCTTTCTCAATGGGCTGACATAATAATGGGATGAGGGCTCTATTCCTTACGGAGACTGGTGGGGGCCCTTACAGCTTCTAGAAGAGCTTTGTAGGGTTTGCTGCTCTCTCTTCAAAGCCAGCAATGGAAGATTGACTAAATGCCCAGATTCTGACTTTCTTATTACCCAGTCTCCTATTTCTAAGGACTATTGTAAGAGTAGTGGCCCCATTCAAGTTAAGTCAGCTTGTTAGCAACCTTGATTCTATTTTTAAACTAATGGCCCTCTTCCAGGTAATGAGGTATATTCACAGATTCTGGGGATTTGATTACAGGCGCCTTTGAGGATCTATGATGTTGCTTACTAGAAAATCCATCTGATAGCAATTTACTATGTCATCAAGGAAAATATGTTACAAAAGTACGGGCAAAGAGTAGTTCCCATTATGGTCTCTTTATCAAGTCCATAAAGAAAAAAAATGCCTATTTCCTCATTTGAACTTGGTTAGACCATATACAGCAAGCATGCACAGAAAAGAACAGAGGTGTGTGCACATATCTGTCTTGCCTCAAGAGAATAATTTGTGTGCATACAGCTACTTTAAACAGCATTATCCCTCTCCCCCTTTAAGGATAACCTACTCAGTTTTCTTCATAAGCTTGTAAGTAGAAAAATTCTGTCAAAAAACTAAAGAGATAGTTCAGTGGTTAAGATCACTGGCTGCTCTTAGAGGACCCAGGCTTTGGTCCCAGAACTCACAACTGCCTGCGACTCCAGTTACAAGGGATCTGGAACCCTCTTCTGGTCTGCAAGAGATCTTGCATACATGTTGTACACATAAACTCATACAGCCCACCCCCCACACACAAATAAAAGCATGTTTTTTAAAAAAAATGCTAACAATAAAAATCTGTCAAAATATAAACCTTTTCTATAGAACAACTGACTGCAGTATTATCCTACAAATGAAAATTGACATATATTTTATGTTATTATAGTTTAGGGAGACACCACTACTGTCACCGATGACTAGATTTTATGTGATATCCCTCACTAGAGTCTTCAGAAAATAACATCTAAGTTATGCTGACTTGCACTTTTCTTTTTTTCATATTTTATTTGTCACTACAAGAATTTTCCAGGTACCTATTCAATAACACATTATGTCTAGATGAGATTTAAACCAACTTATGTTCACATTTAGAAGCTCAATAGCAATAAGCAATTCAGGTTATTTATACTTTTATTATTATTATAGAAGGTAGGAACAAAATGGAACAATTTGAAACAATGTTTGGAAACAGCTTATGGTTGAGAATAGGTACTGCTCGTTCTTGTTTGGGTTCTTCACTGTAGCAATGCATATAATTGTATTGTTAGACTGAGCTGTTTCCAGAGATACAACTTCACTTTCATACAGACTACTTACTGAATGAAATGAGGACATGACTACTGCGAGGTATGTTGAGGAAGAGGTTTATACTATAGATTTTAGGGAAAATACAGCAAGAGATATCTGGAGGAATCCAGAGTACATAGAGTAGGAAGTAGACTGAATGTGGTTGGCAGACTGAAACAAGCCATCAGGGGAGTGGGGAGTTACAAAGGAAGATAAAGGAAGAGAAGCAAAGTGGAGAGGAGAGGAAAGGAGAGGGGAGGGGAGGGGAGGGAAG
>NW_026067914.1:5214384-5244012 GCF_014885135.2 Alexandromys fortis | reverse complement strand
GGAGGAGGGGAGGGGAGGGGAGGGGAGGGGAGGAGGGAGAGGTAGAGAGGGAAGGAGGGAGAGAGAGAGAGAAATGGCTATGAGTTGTATCTGCCTTTCTACTGTGCAAGTCATTTAGGAGACAGTCAGAGTCTATAAGGACATCTGATTCTACCCTTGGGAGTAGCACACTATCGCTTCTGCCATCTTTTATATGTCATAACTCTGAAAAAATGTGGGAGGTAATTACAGAAGGCTGTACAATCTCTAGGAGGCAGTTTATACTGGGCTGTTTTAGAAGCTAGAGACTATATAGTCTGTACTGTATCTCCTAATAACCATGTCCCAACCTCTTTATATAAAATCCACCCAATGTCTGCAGTTTATGGCTTGCTTTGCACCACTATAACAACATTCTAAAGACAGCAAGACATGGGAGGATCCAGAAGCATTATGCAAAATCAGGCTGTTCCCACACAGGAGACACATGAGACTAGTTAGAGAACTCGGACTCCTTAAGGGAGCTGGATATGAGGGTAACTCTTGAGTGTCTGATTTGTCCTGGGATGGAGTGAACGCAATCAAAATCAAATTAAGCTGTCAGATACAGACTTTCAAGCTAATGCCATTGACATGTGATTGAAGGACATTTTTTTTAATTTTTTATTGAGAAAAAGAAAAAAAAAGTTTCTGCCTCCTCCCAGCCTCCCATTTCCCTCCCCCTCTTCCCACCCTTCTCCCCCCTCCCCACTCCTCTCCCCCTCCCTCTCCAGTCCAAAGAGCAGTCAGGGTTCCCTGCCTTGTGGAAAGTCCAAGGTCCTCCCCCCTCCATCCATGTCTAGAAAGGTGAACATCCAAACTGGCTAGGCTCCCACAAAGCCAGAACATGAAGTAGATTGAAGGACATTTTAATCATTGCAAATATTAGGTCTCCACCATACTGTCTCTGATTTGCTGGCTTTCCAGAAATTAAAACTTCAAGGAGGATATAGTAGAGGTGTTTCATGTTTGAGTGGATACATGTTCATATCCCCAACTCTTTCTGCTCATAGAGTCAATAGACTTACAAATGAGTGGTACTAAATAAATGGCTACTTTTATCTTAATATTTTGGGACTCTTAATTCTTATTTCAACATTATACACAAAATGACAGCATTTTCCCCAATGATTTCCATATCCTTCTTCCCTCCCTGTCTCTTTCCATAATTTTCTTTAAGATTTTCTACTTTTTACATCCTTTGTCTGTTGTTTTTTTTCATTGTATTTCTTTTGAATTTATTTTAGATACTAACCGCAATTTCCTCTCATTCCCTCCTACCCCTCCTGCCACCTTCATTCCTCATTCACTCCTCAGAAAGGGTAAAGCCTCCCATGGGGAGTCAACAAAGCCTGACACATTCTGATGACTCAGGGCCAAGCCCCCTACATATCTAGGCTGAGCAAAGCATCCTACCGTATGGAATGGGCTTCAAAATGCCAGTTCATGAACCAGGGATAGATCCTGGTCCCACTGCCAGGGGTCTCAGAAACAGACCAGGCATCAAAACTTTTGCCCACATGCAGATCTAATTTGGACCCCTGCAGGAACCCCAGCTGTTGGTTTAGAGTCTGTAAGCTCTGGCAAATTCAAGCCAACCATATCTGTGGGTTTCCCTATCATGATCTTGACTCCCCTTTCTCATATAATCCTTCCTCCCTCTCTTCGACTGGACTCCCTTAGCTTGCTTGGCCCAGTGCTTGGCTGTGATCTCTCCATCTGCTTCCGTCAGTTATTGGATGAAGGTTCTATGATGACAGGGTGGTCACCAATCTGATTACAGGGGAAGGCCAATTCAGGCACCCTCTCCACTATTTGCTAGGGGCTTTAGCTGGGGCCACCCTTGTAGATTCCTAAGAATTTCCCTAGCATCATGTTTCCCCCTAGCCCAGTAATGAGTCCCAATATTGAGATATCTCTTGTCTTGCTCTTCCACCCCATCCATCTCCTAACTCATTTTCTATCAATACAAGACTATATATAACTTCCAGAATGCTTCATTCATACGAAATCACCTTATCCATGTCCTTTCTTTATATGTTCTTTGTTTTCAGAATGATTTTTCTTTTTTTAAGATTATAATAAAGATTATAATTTCCTCCCTCCAAACCTTCCCAAATACCCCTCCCCGTTCTTCAAATTTGTTGGGAGCTGTGAACACCCCCCCTCCAATTCCTGAATTTCTGGTAAACAACTTGTAATGCTTGCAGCTGCTCTGAGCAGGAGACTCTCAGGAGTTTCTGATGGCAGGGGAGTGGTTTCTGGTGGGTTTGGCTGGGGCTTGGCCGTCAGTTAAGGATCCCTACATATGCTGCCCCTGGACACAATAAAAGGAACGCCCCAGTCTAATCAGCAAGTCCAGGGCCAGGCTTTATCTTGCTTTCAAACCAGTCTGCAATTCTGGCCTTTTTATATTATAGAAAATATCCCAAGGAATATAGATACATATCAATGTTTAAAATGTCAGTCTGTGAGGCACAGGTATAATTCCATCCCACTGATTAAAATTTATGAACATACTGCTCTTTGATCCTTATGACATGGATATGTTAGCTGATGGAATTAAATACTTACAACACTCTTCTCTTCCTTGATTACTTTTGCAATGTCACTGCCTCGATAATTTACACAAGCCACTAGTTTAATATTGGGTTCTCCATCACCTTATAATTTCTTATTACCACTAATTTCCTTCCTAGAATTTCTAAAGCAATGTAAATTTATTACTCATAATTAAGTCATCTATGTTCTCCTTAGTTGACTGAGGCTATATTTTTCTCTTGCGGTATTTTGAATGTACACATTGTGTAATTTTATATGGAAAAATTGCTATCTTTCATATTTGGCTAAGGTAATACAATTGGCATTTGATTATATTCAATAGTAGAATGATTCAAGCAACACCGAATTTAACAAGATAGAAATAAATTGCATAGCCTCCTGTGAACTGAATTCATGAGGAAGCCAGTGTTTCATGCTTCTAGATGCTATAGAACAGTGATATTGAGATGTAGTGTGGTCTGGAGAACAGGGACAATGGTAACACACATCAAGAGTCATTTTTTTTTTAAATCTGATTCTGGACAAGGACTGGCTTTTCTTCATTATATGTGAGACAGACCAAATAGTTTAGAATGCCTTTGGCTAAGAAATATAAATTAAGAACTACAACACTAGAGTGTTTATTTTTAGCAGAGAAGGTATCTGTGAGTGAGCATGAAAGAACATAATGATTGCCTGGTGACGCCTGAGATAGATGTAAGAAAGTGACATGGAACCTTGGTTCATACTTGGTAATCAATAAGAGAGTCATTACAAGAAACACCTGCATCTTGAAACACCTGCTTGCTTAAAAGGAGTGAAGATATTCCTACCAGAGTCTAACTATAGCCCAGTTCTTGGATATGCAATGATGATGTTTGTATCATGTGAGGGTCCTTTCCAATCTTGGGTAAAAAGAATGTATAAGGAATAAGCAGCAGTGAAGTAAGTTAAGAATGAATCAGAATACATCAACCAGTTTTAAAAGTTCAAGTGGTAACTTGGACAATTTGGGGACATTATATCTTGTCAAGTATAGGTTCAATCAATGATACAAATGGTTATGCAGAAGATGATAATGAACTTGCAACAGCCCTTATACAGCACCAAGAGAATACACAGAAAGGGGAAGGTAGGGGCAATGAGAGACCTTGAATCCTTTCCTTCATCCAATCATATATATATATATACACACACACATGTCAAAGGAACCACACCTTCAAGCTTGAAAGATGGGAGAAACATTATGGTGGCAAATGTTTAATGACTATCCTTCACTGGTGAAGTATGGGACTGTTGATGGTTTCCACATTGTAAATACTCCCTTCAGAAATAATTTCAAGCTCCAAAGAACATTTCTGAACTTTGTCTTGCACAGAGATGTATACAGTAGGCTCTAGTGAACTGGTTTGAGCTAGTTTCATGCTCACTAAAGAGAGAAATGAGATAATGTGCAATTATAATACTAATGGAGAATATTGAGAGTAAGTGACAAAGAGGTGGTTTTACTAATTGAAAAATGATTGTTTTAGATGGAAGAGTTTTCAAGGATTCTAAAGGATTCCCAGTAGAAAAGAGGCAACAGTTTTATGAAAAGGTTGACCGAGTAGAGACTTTAAATAAACAAAGTCATAAAGTTCTTGAGTACATGGCCAAGTAGTAAACTAAGAGAGGCAATTAATCAAACAATGAATAAACTGAAGAAATTATAGGCTTAAATCAAAGCTCAAATTGTAAAACTCCTACAAACAAACATTCTGCTCCTTCAGCCAATAGCCTTTGAGATACCAGTCCACTTGGGCATGGTATCTTTTACTGTAAAAGCAGCTGTAAACATGCGCCCACTCTCTTGCTTCTGCTCCCGCTTCCGGCTGCTAGACTCTGTTCCTGTTCATGCAGAGGACTGTTATCTAGGACAGCGATCTGTAAGTTTCCCCCTTAAATAAATAACCCTTTTTATTATTCATAATTCTGAACTGGTGTGGGATTGTTTTGTGACTTACATCATCACAAACACAGTAAGAAGGATTCTGGGTGTTGGTGTGAAATATATATTGACCACTCAAAGCAGAACTGTTGGAAGAAGACAGGGAGGGAGTTTTCTGATGGTAGTCTGGAAATAATCTCTTTTGGTTCTGTCTCCAAAAGCATAGGGAACAAATGGAAAATGATAACAGGGACAAGAGACTCTCACATCGAAGAACATAGTCGACAGAGTAAATAGGCAACCTATGGAAGCAAGACACTTAGCATCCAAGTGACTGATAAACAAATGTGTTATTTGAATAAATCATTCCATAATGCACATGGAAGTCAAAATATTACATAGTATAGAACAAATGCATGCAGTTTTTGGTTGTCAATAATATTTCACAGACTAGGATGGTGGGATTGTTAAGAAGTTAAATTTATAATAATAAGTGTTCTTACAAAAGATTATACACCAACAAAAACAACAGAGGTACAAGGGAACATTCAAAAGTGATAGCTATGATGTCTGCTTTGTTTATATAGATCATTTCCTGAGCTAATATTCCTTTTTGAACCATCAATCTGTATAATTAAAACATTAGATTTTGTATATATGCACCAAGATATAACTGCTAAAATCTTTAAAAATAATTCACTAGTGTCTGGGATGTAGTGGCTTCTGCTGGTGGTATTTGTATAGGTGATATCTAATTTACATGGAGAGACCAAGCCTGACATAAGCCCTTCATGACTCTGTGAAAGGATAGACTATATCTACAAAAGGGCATTAGGGACTCCCTCCACATACACTTCTTTTTGATGAGACAAATCAATCTGTCATATAACTAATGAAAATTGCAAACTATAAAAAGCCAATTTTAAAGTGTAGGCCCTTTGTGCAGAAACTAAAATGTGACAGGCTTTGCTGATAAACAAGGAGAGGGAAACTAGTAAAGGAAAATGATTTTCTAGAGAAATTTCCACATCTCAGAGCACATGGACTTCTTAGTGGAGACAAGGCTCTTGGGGTCAATCTTCAAGTCACACAATCTACTCTTTGGAAAAATAGACACATTCTGGGGAAAAAAGCAAAATAGTAAATAAAAAGTGGAAAGGGTTGAATTTAGATCATCGAAAACTGACATCTAAAGGAGACCTAAATAAGAAGAATGCAAATACTTGATATAATGAAAGGCATGAAATAAATACTCAAGGAGAAACAGACCTGAAGAACAAAACACAGCAACGTTTATCATGTGGAAAGGAAGCATGCTGGTTTAGAGAGGGAAACACAAACAACCACTTAAAGCTAGGAACTAAAATTCAAAAATAAACTTTGAATGTGCCAGTTACGGCTTATGAGAAGCAGATGTCAAGACAGAATTAGGAATAGAGAATTATTACTAAAATTCATTAGTAATCTCTAATAGGAGAGATTAGAGCATAAGTCAGTCGAGTGGTGTGAGCCCCAATCCACCTCCTTATAGCAGGGGACTGAGAAACCAGGATGTAGGCTGAAATGGCATCACCATCAAAGTACCAGTTAACTCAACCTTAACTATTGTCTGACAGTTGCCCAGGGAAACTCAGTTGAGAATTGCCAGCCGCAGGATCCTTGGATAACTTCAAGTAATTTTAAATTGAAGTATAAGATAAATTATCACAATTATTAAAAACCATACAGTTACTTAGAAGCATCTATATCTTTGGTCAGTTTATTCCTCTTCAATTATCTTGGAAATCTCCCTTGCCATCTGACCTTGTCCTAGCTTTCTACTCTTGCCTCCTTTCTACTCTTTTTGCAGCGTGCTTTGTCTGTGTCTTGTTCCGACTTTCCTAGAAGCAAACCCTGAGATAAGTACTTGAACTCGAGCTATTTGTTTGGATGGTTGTTCCAGGAAACATGGGCAGGAGATGGGAGACTGAGTCAAGAAAAATCAAATAGTCACTAATAGCAGGCTGGTGAGCAAGTCACTGATGGGGGCAGTGGAAACTTATTCTTACAGGGGAACTCAGGAAAACAAGTAGAAAAAAAAAACTTGCTTGAGGCATCACCATATGATCTTAGACTTATAATAAATATCTATTGAGAGTAAGAATGCAGCACACATTAATAATCTAGCATATGGATTGTGATCATTGTGCTATCTGACACATAAATAAATCTCAATATATTTCTCTGTTTTACTCTGTTTCCAATCTGCAAGAACCAGGTCATCTTATTTCTGTATTTTATGTAGTCTTAAAGTAGCCACTGAGGTTCTCTTCTTAATCATCTAGGGCTGCGACTAAATTTCCAACATTCACTCCAGAGGAAAGAGAAGAGGTATGAGAGGGTCCTTGAATAATCTCTTGGGATACACAGACAGGTGGAGAAATGGTCAAACACTAAGATTTACGGAAATCTTAGTTTGGTGGGAAAATTCTTTAGTGATCTTTAACATGTTCCTTTTCCTGACAGGATTACATGAAATGAGATAAACCCGTCTTCCAGTGCCATTATTCATTTCAAACAATTATTACTTTTATTTTTAAAATAATGGACTTCTGGATGTGAAGGATTTGCCATTGTGTTAGATAAAAATTAATATTACTTTTACATTTTGAATTACTGGTCTTACAAAGCATTGACCTTTCTTGTCCTTTTAAAGCAATTTGTGAAAACTGTATAATATTAAGATATCATTTTGCTAAAAGCCTGAGAAATACTTTATAGCATGTGGCTTTTGAGCATAGAAATGTCCAAGTAATGGCACTAAAGAATTTTCTTAATGCATGCCAAGAAGAAAGGCATTATAAATAGCAACAATATCAAATAACATTACGAAACTAAAGGTGATTTCATATTAAAATTTATATGTAAGGGTGTGAGTGTGTGTACTGTAGATAGGGCTGAAGAGCAAAATTAAATGAATGGCTCTTTCAAACTACCCCTCACATATGAAGGTCACTACTGAATATGAGAGGATATTGTATTATGACCTTAAAAAGTTAAGTGATAATATACTGTCATATTTATAGCTCAGTAGTACATCATGTGTCTTTTATGATCCACTCACTATGGGAGAAAAATAAACGTTGTCCCTCAAACATACAGTATTTCTGAAGAAAAGATTAAAAATTACACAATCCATCTAGACAGATAGTCTTGAGATGGTCAAGAGATGGGATACATAGGTCTGCCAGTTTATTGTTTGTCTACATTTCTGAGGACACCCAAAACTAATCTTTAATGGCTCAAAGTGAAGAAGTAAGAAATAAGTCCTTTTCCATCTGATCAGGACTCTGAAAGTTTCTGTACTTCATCCTGCAATTCACTATCAGATGCAATCTTGGGTTTTGCTAGGTGCCTCTAAGTGTGGAAATGTGTGAGGAGCTGCAGCAAGAAATTTGGCTATTGAATCACCCGTATAATTAATTATTGCCAAATACTTGACTTTACACAAGGAACAAAATATAGACCTCCATTTTTGACAAAAGAAAACATCATATGAGAGTGAAGAACATTGTTTTATTCTGGGGTAATGGAGCAGGGCCACCGGCCACAACATAAAACATTGTGACTGTCAGGACTAGATGGTAATAAAGAAAAGGGAGAAATGACTGACTCCTGCTTCTCCTAAGACTTGTGTGGAAACCAGGACTGAAAAATTCTTTATGGAGATATTAACATATATGTTATGTTTCCTGCCCATCAGAGTGGTCCCCATATTGGGCTTCTTGATCTTTAAGGGTATGAGGGAAACAAGACTTATATGATAGTATAAAAACTATCAGGGCTGTGTGAATTGCTTTTAACAGTTCTGTTATGCCAACCTACTTGGCATACGCTTATAGGAAGATTGATATAAGCTCCTGGCTTCAGAGGTCTTAATCCATCCTGGTGGAGAAGATTGATTCGTGTTAGGGTAAGCAAGAACCAAAAAGGGGGGGGGGGCTTTCTATGCTTTCCATTTGAGTTTTCCTTGGTCCCCAGGCTATAGGGTGGTAACTGAGTGGTCAATCTTCTCATTCAATCTACTCCAAGGTCATCCTTCAGGCAGGCTCAAAAGGGTCTCTTTAGTCTCCTGGGTGAGTGACAACCATGGTTAATCTTCACACGAGCTCTCAGAGAAAAGGATAAGACAGCACACACTTACATATAAGGAACTACAGCCATGTTTTTGAGAAGTCTGACTGACAGGAACGATGGAAAGAATAAAGGATTCCTAGCTGCCAAACATATGGGAAACCTACCTTTGTCACAAGCTTCAAGTGACTCACTAAACAATGTAGATTATTGATGTAGCCTCAGTGGCTTCTCAGGGTTCCACTCTGGGCCCCTATGGCTGACGACTCCACACCATTAGGACACAGGACTCAGATTATTTAAGCCTAGTCTGACCTAAAGCTTCTCCCCTGAGCTCTACCTTCTGTGGTTCTAGAAAACAAGGCGCAAGCTGCCAAGGGAGAGAAGCAATTACACAGGTGTGGTCGCCTGGGATCCACAACAATTACCAGCAGAGCAAGATACGTATCGAGGTGCAAAATGAGACTCACGTGTCAGCAGCTACCAGAAGCTGTCTAATTGGATTTAGGGTCAACTCAACAAGAGAGGAATCATGCCAGTTACTGAAACCCTAGCCAGCTTCTGGATCCTTAAAGGTCAGAAACCTTAAAAAAAGAATCTACTAGCTGAGTGTTGGTGGCATGCACCTTTAATCCAAGAATTTGAGAGGCAGAAGCAGGTGAATCTCTGAAAGTTAAAGGTCAGCCTGATCTACCAGAGTTCTAGGGCAGCCAAGGCTGTGACACAGAGAATATCTGACTTGAAAAACCCCCCAAAAAGAAAAGAAAGGCAAAAAAAGGGAAAGAAAACAATCTTCTACTGCCACTTTGCTAAAACAGTATAATCCCTTATTACATTCTAATTTTTACCCTGGTACTCATGGGTAATCATAGTTCTTACCTCTCACCAATGAAGCTTCTCATTAGAGCAAATGGATACAGCCTGGAGAACCACAACTAGACACAATGTAGAGATCAGAGGATAGTGGGGATCCCAGACTGTGCATTGACAGCTCAGAAACCATCATGGAAGACAGCCCAGAAATACTGTAAGAACCAGAAGGCCAGGAAGTCTGCTGTGAAATAGTCTCTCCTACAACTGACTGATAATAGTGATACGGACATGGTAATATACAAAGAGGAAAAATTCATAGGGTCCAATCCCTAGGCTAAGAACTTCAGGCAACTACTGACTGCTGGGAGGACAATTAGCCTCTCCCAGGAATGAACCCCCTTATTGATTATTTGATACATAATGGCTAGCATTTAACCCATATAGACTCAAAAAATAACAAAACATATGTATATGTATATATATAGATGTGTCTTTTTCTTTGATCTCGTATGATATATACATATGAATATATGATATATATCATATATACATACGAGATCAAAGAAAGAGAGTATTAACTTTCAAGTTGACAGGTTGAGATCAGTACAGCATAGGAGATGGAGGGTAACTTGGAGAGGGTGGAGGGAGGTGTATTAGTCAGGGTTCTTTTTTTTATTGAAAAAATTTCTGCCTCCTCCCCGCCTCCCATTTCCCTCCTTCTCCCCCCACTCTTTTCCCCCTCCCTCCTCTTCTTTCCCTGTCCCTCTCCAGTCCAAAGAGCAGTCCAGATTCTCTGCCCTGCGGGAAGTCCAAGGTCCTCCCTGCTCCATCCAGGGCTAGGAAGGTGAGCATCCAAACTGGCTAGGCTCCCACAAAGCCAGTGCATGCAATAGGATCAAAACCCAGTGCCATTGTCCTTGGCTTCTTATCAGCCCTCATTGTCTGCCATGTTCAGAGAGTCCGGTTTTATCCCATGCTTTTTCAGTCTCAGTCACGCTGGCCTTGGTGAGCTCCCAATAGATCAGCCCCACTGTCTCAGTGGGTGGGTGCATCAATCGCCGTCCTGACTTCCTTGCTCATGTTCTCCCTCCTTCTGCTCCTCATTTGGGCCTTGGGAGCTCAGTCCAGTGCTCCAGTGTGGGTCTCTGTCTCTATCTCCATCCATCGCCAGATGAAGGTTCTATGGTGATATGGAAGATATTCTTCAGTATGGCTATAGTAGTCAGGGTTCTCGAGAGTCACAGAACTTATGGAATGAATCTCTCTCTCTCTCTCTCTCTCTCTCTCTCTCTCTCTCTCTCTCTCTAGATCTCTTTATATATTTATGAATGAATGACTTATAGACTGTAGTCCAACAATGGCTAGTTATGAATGTAAAGTCCAATCTAGTCATTTTTCAGTCCCATGAGGCTAGGTATCTCAGCTGGTCTGCTGGAATCTCCAAGAATGGGTAGATGGATGGAGATGACAGCAAGCAGAAGAGCACCCTTCCTTCTTCCTTTGTCCTTACATAAGCTTCCAACAGAAGGTGTGGCCCAGTTAAAGGTGAGCCTTCCAGACTCAAGATCCAGAAAAAAGGCAATGTCTTCTTGCCTCAGGATCCTGATCACAAGTGCACCCTCCATTTCTAGATTATGGCTCATTCCAATATAGTCAAGTTGACAACCAAGAATAGTCGTCACAGGAGGAAAAGGGTAGGGAAATTTATGTAATTTTATATATGTATATATGTATACACACACACACACACACACACACACACACACACACACACACACCTAGAGTTAGGGGGCATTTCTGCTGGCAAGTATAACATTCCTGATATGTTCATCTAGCAAACTGACCCACTTTCAATTCTGTTGCAGTGATAAAATACCATGGCAAAAATCAATTTCGGGAAAAAGATAATTTGTTTTAGTTCACAATTCCATGTTATAGCCCATTATAGAGAGAAAATCAAGGGCTGTAGCAGCTGATCACATCCACAATCAACAGCAAGGAGAGAGAGAAGAGAATGCATAATCACTCAGCTCACTTTCTCTGTTCATATATATATGTGTATGTATTTCCATTCAAAAATTTACACTTCCTCCCCTCCCTCCATTCCCCTTTCACTCCCCCACTTATCTTCCTCCATCCCCCTCCCTCCTTAAGAGAGGGCAGGAAACCCTGCCCTGTGGGAAGTCTAAGCTTCCCTCCCCCACATCCAGGCCTAGGAAGCTTTGCATCCAAATAGACTAGGGTCCCATAAAGCCAGTACATGCAGTAGAAACAAGTCCCAGTGCCTTTATCAATGGCTTCTCAGTCAGCCCCCATTGTCATCCAAGTTCAGAGAGTCCGGTTTGATTGCATGCTTATTCAGTCCTGGTCCAGCTGAATTTGGTGAGCTTCCATTAGAACAGGCCATTAGAAGGGTAGAGTGGGTGGACCAACCCCTCGAGGTCCAGACTTCCTTGCTCATCTTCTCCCTCCTTCTGCTCTTCAACTGAACCTTGGGGCTCAGCCCCAACTTTCTCTATTCTTAAAAAACTCAGGAACTGTTGCCACCTACTTGTAGGTTGGTCTTCCATATCAATTAACATAATAAAGACAATCGTCCACAGATGTGACACAGGCCTACCTTGTATAGAAAAATCCCTCACTGGGACTCTCTTTGAAGATGATCCTTCCCTAGAGTGTAGTACTAACTACAACTAGTACTAACCACTCCACTGAAGTATTATTTCTTAGTTGATATGTTATTAGTATGTTAAACTAGTTTTCACTATCAACATTAGTATAACATAAGTCACCAATAATAAATCTCATCTAGTTTAAGGCACAGGGGATCAATACAGTCATTTTTAACTTTGGAAAGTCCACAGTAAGAAAATTAAACTCATGTGGACCAGGGCGATAAACAAAATACCCAAGACTGGTGAATAGGGCACCAGAAAGGTAAGAAAACAAGTGCGTTTGGAGAGCTCTTAAGAAGGGTAGAGTTGGCAGGGATGATGTTTTTGAAAAATAGGCCAGTATTTGACTCATGCTGTTGAATACCTCTTTGGCACAGACCAGAGCTTCTTAGGTAGTGTGGAAGGGAAACAGCCAAGGCCTGGACACAATGTTCTAGGTTTAGATAACATGGAAAATCTTCTCTCATAGCCTCTCCCTTATGAAAGAGTTACAACATGTTACCTCTTGTTTCCTCTTTTTATCTGGAGCTCTTTGGTTCCTACTCAAAACCGGAAGTGTGTGTGTGTGTGTGTGTTTACCTGTGTGCTTGAGTATGTGTGTTCTTTGCTGGATATTCAGACTTCCCCAACTTATGCTTACTGTATCCTTCTTGTAAGTATGATTCCTATATATTGTCTGAGATAAAAGCAGGCAGGCTATTTAGGAACTGAAGTCCCTCCTTGGACATTTATCTTTCCTTTTGACATATCCCTCTCAATGAGCAATTTTAACGGAAGTGGACAGATTGTGTGTGTGTGTGTGTATGTTTGTGTGTGTGTGTATGTGTAGTGTGTTTGTATGTTTAGACAAGAGAGATAATGAGAGGTAGAAATGACTTGGAGTAGAAGTTGGAGTACACAGCTATGTCATTTGTCCTAATAGACTGGTATGGTCTGTCGAAAGGTTGACAAGCATTCATTGAACATGGACTATGAACTAGAGACCAAGCTTACATTTTCTTATCTGGTTAATAAAGTGAATTCCTATGGTGAAAATTATCATCTTAACTGTTTATGAAAAAGTAGCTAAAATATAAACTAGAAGAAAGAAACTCTGAAACTTATCCTGTATTTGTCTAGGAACTATTGGAGTTATAGGAAAGTAGTATGTAAATTACGTTTTGTGCAGCAGCAACAGAACGTTCACCTAGAGGATAGCATGTATCTTACAACAATAGGACAATATCTTTTTCCTCAATGAAAGAGTGGGCGTGACACTGAACACTGAATTGACAAGCCCTTTTAAAGAGGCACTTGTGATTGATTGAATTCACATACAGCGTTATCATGTCCTCTTCACACTGGATACAATTTAACTCAACTTTAAGACATACAAAATTCTGCTGAACTAGAATACAGATCGAGCATAGCTCACAAAGCTGGAGAGTTTAAGTACCCCATTCTGAGATTATTAGTTATCAGAGTCTGCTTGCTGGTGTAACCTGTGTAGCCTTCATCTAACACTTTTGCTATTAAAGGGTGAATTATCTGAATATGCAGCTTCTTTTGCCTATCTCTTGTAATTGTAAAGGCAAAAAAAAAGAGAGGGAAGATCGGTAAGAGAAGAATTAATTCAGGGAATTGTATAAAAGAGAAAACTTTGATATTCTGATTTAAAGAAAGATATTTATGATCAGCATCCAGGGCTCATGTTCAAATATCTTAAGGAAGAAGCTGTTGGTTTTAATCTGCTTTCTTGTTGGAAGAAAGAAATGGTAGCAATATTTCCAAGTACATTTACATCTGCATATATTTTTAGTTTGTTTGGTTTGTGTGTTTGTTTTGAGACAGAGTCTCACTGTGTAGCTCCAGCTGACTTGGAACTCACTAAGTAGACATGGTTAGCCTTGAACTCAATCCACCTGTTTCTCCTTCCCAAATGTTGGGTTGCTTATACCTGACTTTGACAACTGTCAAGTGTCACTGGGTGAGTTATTCATTTATTTATTTAGCCCTCAGATTTTGTCATCTAAAGATGAGAAAGTTGTAAGTGGGTGATTTTTAATGCACTGCCATTTCAATTTTAGCTTTGAGAATTTGAAGTTTTAAATCAGGATGCTGAAATACTAATAGAATTCGATTGTTGGAGTTGCTTTATGAAGTACTCAGCACCTAGAAATTCTTGATGGAATGATTTCTCTGAATCTGGCTTGCTTCTCCCTCAAGGTCTACAGTATCATCACTCATGTTTTCTATCACACTCTTAAGAGTCTAAGCATCCACTGGATATTTTATAAGAATCCCAGTGACCTACAAAACGCTTTTGTGGACAATTGGCCAGTGGAGCAGAGAGAAGTCTCTAGCCACTTCTAATTGAATTTCCAGATCCCATAATTTCAACGCCTGTCTGCAATAGTTGCCCCATGAGCTTGTGAATTTGCCTTAAAAATGCATGCTGCACCCTGAAATTTTCTTCACAGACATGTCACAAACATACACTGTTGTAATAGGATTGGCAGGCTGGGCTGCGTCCCACCACCCAGCTCTACATGGCTAGCTTTACCTGAAATAATTACATGGAAACTGTATTCTTTTAAACACTGCCTGGCCCATTAGTTCCAGCTCTTATTGGCTAGCTCTTACATATTGACCTAACCCATTTCTAATGATCTGTGTAGCCCATGAGCTGGCTTACCAGGAATGATCTTAACCTGCGTCTGCCTGGAGTGGGAGAATCATGGCAACTCCTAAATCTGCTTCTTTCTCCCAGCATTCTGTTCTGTTTACTCCACCTACCTAATTTTCTGTCCTATTAAAGGGCTGAGGCAGTCTCTTTATTTAACCAATGAAATTAACACAAAACAGAAGACTCTTCCCCATCATTTCCCCTTTTTCTGTTTAAACAAAAAGGAAAGGCTTTAACATAGTAAAATTACATAACAAAACAGTTATCAAGTAAAAATTACAGTTATAATATTTATATCTTTGTTTTAGCTCAGTTAATATACAACATTTACATAAAGCTGGTTTTCACTCCAGGTTTGGAGTAATGCAAGAAAATGAAGGGAAATTATTTCACATAATAGCCCAGTGTGGGTCATCATTTAAAAATGAAATATTAAACAGCATAACTCCAAACTCCATCACTTTTCTCTGACTCATGAATACCTTTTAGGTCTTGAATTATCCTAGTGGTAGCCTTTAGAATGTCTTCTAGTTTTTATCCACACAGCTCTTAGCTTTTCTCACAAACATGAGTTTTCTTTGTCCTAATCAAACTGAGCTCAGATGATCTTATTAACAAAAACCAACTGCTTTTTGTCTCTTAATGAAAACCACAAAGGAACTTTGGGATCATAACTCCTCTTTTGAGATGATCACGGTCATGGACTGAACTTTCCACTCCTGAAAACATTTTTTCCTTTTTTAAAGAAAAGTGTATCAGGCTTTACAATACTGTGTGTGATCTTTCTGTTCAAGAGAGCCCTTTCACCTCTATATGTCTTAGTATTTAAGACGGACTAACAGGGAGTCACCTTTCTGAAGTAAGGAATGGAGGGCTTGCAACTCCACTTACTGCTGTCCTCATTCTAACAGCATGGGCCCAAATTGCTCTTGCGGTGCTCTGGAGTGAGCACAGCATAGTTATTTTTATGTGCAGAAGATTGCTCTTCAAAAGAATCGTTACACTAAAAATGCAAACTACTGTAGAAAAAAATTGAAGAAGGCAAGAAAAATGGGCAGACCTATCATGCTTTTGGATTAACAGAATTGATGCTACGAAAAGGAATATACCAGAAAAATGATCTATAAACTTAATAGAATCCCCACCAAAATTTCAATGACGTTTTTCACCAAAATAGAAAACACAGTACTGAATTTCTGTAAGAGTGCAAATTATCCCACATAGTCAATGCAATACATAATAATAATCATCATCATCCAATGCTATTGGTGTCATAATACTTGATATCATGTCATACTACAGTGCTATAGTTACAAAAAATCATAGTACCAATACACAGTTTTACAACAGATCAATGGTCTATAGCAGAGGATGAAGAAACAAATACTTGAATAATCCAACACCTACTACAACCAATTTTTGATAAAGATGTAAAATCATGCATTATGGAAAAGGTAGGCTTTCAACAATGATGCTGGGAGAATTAGGTATCTCCATGTAGGAAGTGAAACTTGATTCATATTTCTCACCATATGAAAAAAATCTATTCAAAATGGATGAAATATCCTTAATGCAGGATCTGAAGGTCTGACATGGATGGAGAAAAGCAGGATAAACATATTAAGATGAATGCATAGCCAAGCACTTTCTGAAAAAATACTGTAGTAGACCAGGAAGAACTTTTAAGAACTAACCAATGGGGGGGGGGGGTACTTGAAATTTAAATGCCTGCACATTGCAAAGGAAACAACAGAGCCCTCAGAATGGAAAAAAATCATCAACAATATGACATGAGATCAATGCCTAAAATCTATAAAAAACTCAAAAAATTAAACAATTATTTTCCCACGTAATACAAGACAGGTCACAGTGAGACCACTCATCTCCGGCACTCCTCAGTGTTGGATGCATTCTAAACACTGTCACAGTTCACAAAGGACCCCAATGGAGAACTGTTGACTTGAGTTAATATCAATGTGTCAGTATCGGCACCTGCGTTGCTCCAAATATATCTTCTGCAGTACAGGATGTTTATAGAGAAGACTGGGAAAGAACTATGAGGCAGGATATAGAGCTATGACTTGGAAAGAGGAGCACTATAATCTCACATTCCATTTCTATAGAGCAAGCAGTAACTGGAAAGGAACCCTGTATATTTTCATAACATTACATGATTTAATAAAAATATAGAGAGAAATGTGCTAGGCTTTAGGAAACTAAGCAAAAACAGTAGAGGATATATGGTATATGTATGAGTATACCCTTGCATTCATCAAAAACTGCATCTGTATGTGTTTGTGGATAAAATTAAAGATACTTTTGAAATTCAAAAAAAAAAAAAAAAGAAAGAAAGAAAAGAAAAAAAGAAACTTTTTTTTCCAGGATTCAAAAGCTTCAGAAATCTTTCCTCATTCTGGGCAGGGCAGTGTTGTGTTGATGTGTGTAGTGGCTGCTGGAAAGATGCTAGGGGACAGCATTTAATTATCACTAACATGCTTTCTTTCAGAGAGCACATTGAGTTTTGCTTAATTTATTCTTGGCTTTGAGGTTAAGGCTTCACAATAATTTAGTATAACTGGATTTGTTTTTATGAAATTCTGTTATTTTTAAACGTTTTGTATTTTTCAAAGAGTTGAGTAATTCTGAAAGCAACAGAGTATGAAAAACAGACACATAACCGCTGTAGCTACTTCTAGTGTCGAGTCTCCTACTCGTAAATAAATTAAAACTTGAAATGAGTGTCTTCAGTCTTGAAAGTTCTGGCATTCGTTTCCAGCACGTTGATCAGTTGTGATTCTCTGAATTAACTTCACCTCGAGGCACAAAGAAGCTTCTTTGACCAAGGTTGAAAGAAGCACAAATACATGGGAATACAGATCAATATTTAGAAGGTAGTGAGAGCTAACATGACTGTTTAGCACAAATGCAGTGGGTTCCCCTCCTAGAGGCCATGACCTCCAGGTTTCTGTTTATTACTATTATTAATTATTATTTTTATTGTTTTATAGTACAGGCATGATTCCTTCCAGTGCAGTAGACCACAATTCTAATCAGAAGCAGTTGGCTACTCAATCATGCCATTATTGCTCCACTAGGATGATCTTGCCTAGCAGGTTGGTATTATTGTATGAAGGAGCCAGTGAGGCATGAGACCACTGTTATCTTTTTTGTCGACCAGCACACTTAATATCTTCTGTCACTATGAAAGCTAGTCATGGAAAGAATTCTTTGGTCATTTTAAGATTGATTTCTTTATGTTCTGCAACCCAAATGAGTAGTGTCTTCAACAACAGGGATTTATAAACTAGCTGTGGTGGGAAACAAGGAGGATTGATAATAGCCTCTGGGTCTGTGTTCACCAATGAGTCATAAAGAAGTAAGTATTGCCTGATAAAGATTTTTCACTTAGGAATTCATCATTTCTGGGAGCAGTGACCCAGAGTTCTCAGCCAGCCAAACATGAGGCATCTGTATTAAACTCCTTCACCCTAGGGTTCAGGGAAAATTGTAGAAGAGGAACAGGAAGAACCTAAGAGTTAGAGGGTGGGAAGAACTTCTGTGACCTGGTATTTTCTCTACCTGACATGGCTGGTTGCAAACATCAGTTTGCAGCATCCGCAGGGGCCTGCACCACACCTAGCCTGTTGAAATTTCAGTATGGATGGTGAAGGGACCATCAATGTTCCAACCCTAGCTGAGTGGAGAGACTCTTTCCTTGTAGGTATACCACTTGAAGGTTGTCCCAGTGACTGTCCCACATCCGTGTGCATATAGACATTACTAATTTGACTTAGCGGGCTATATTTTTTAAACAAAAGAGTTAACATAATGACTGGAGGGACATTTGTTGGGGCATAAGGGGGATTAGTCGTGGGGCATAAGATCTGAACACGATTATTATACATCATATCCATGTATGAAAAATTCATCGAATGAATGAGAAATAGATAAAAGAAAACACAGAAAAAGACACAGAGAGAATATGAATATATGAATTCCGGCATTTAAAAGACTATTGAGAGCTTTATTCTTACATGTAAGCATCTGTTTGTAATGGAAAGTGAGCTGGGAGGTGTAGTGTCAAGGACTGAAATTTTGTTCTTCATGGGGATTAACTTCTACAATGACTCTGTAGAGACTTTTTCTATGATTCCGTCTCATATTTCAAACCTGACCTCTTGTTTTCCATTTCCATATCCAAATCTTTGAGTTTTAGGCTAGTTGGAAAGAAAAAGAATTCTGGTTCAATTTAGAATGAGTAAGAACCTTAATGCATTTCATATCTTCAGCTATCACTGGTTTTTGTTTTGTTCTAGAATTCACTTCAAATTTCTTCTCACCAACTATCCTAGATTTTCATCCTTCAAGGGGACCGAGGGACATGTGATAATTCACATGTGATTATCTATTTATCTGAAAAAGAGTACTTTTAGGTCCTTTAAATGTTGAACTGCTTTGTTTTCCTATGTTAGAAAGTTCTACCTTTGTTTAGCAACATAAATTAGGTCTGTTCCTCACAATTAGAGAAAAAAGAGACAGTAAAACAGGTTTGAAACATGAATGAGAAAGTAGCAGCATAGGTAAGAAACGCAGCAAGGAAACTGAGGTAAGAAATCAACAGAAAGCTGCAGGAGCCCCACAAGACAGGGCAACAACAGGATATCCAAGGGAAGTTCCCATGAGGGCCCAGTATTGATGGTGTACCAGAAACCAGAGGCTGCACACTATGCCAATAATTCGTTGCAATGAACACTTGCATGTAAGGCTATATGGATAAATGGGTTTGCTGTGTGACTCAGTATATAACACTATAGCTTCCCTGATGAGATTTTTTTTCTTTCTTTTTTCTCTTAAATTTTACTTTGCTTTATTTTTGGGGAGAGGTTTCAAGGGCAGAGGGTGAATATGAAAGGATGAGAAATGAATGAAGTCAAGATGCATGAAGTAAATGACACAAAAAAAAATAAATAAAAAGTTTAAAAAAAGAAAAATTAGAAATAAAAAAGTCAGCAAATTAGACAAAACAGCACATTATTAACACACCAGAGGAAGAAAAAGAATTTAAAATTTGGGAATCAAGACCAAGTAAAAACTACATTTAGATACAAAGAAATAAAAGGAAAAATTCAAGGCCATAGTTTCTAACAACTCAGGAATATCATCAAGAGAGCAAACTTAAAAATCTTAGGAGCATAAGAAGGGGAAACCAGAAGCTAACAACACATAAAACCTATTCATTGCAATTGTATTACCAAATCCTCCCATTCTAGAGGAAGTAACTGGTATCCAAAACCAACAGGCATTTAGAACAGCACATGGACACAGCAGAGAAGAGTCTTTCAACAACATGTTAAGGTCAAGATGCCAAAGTACAACACAAATATTCAGCAGTAAAAGAAACATATCAATCACTTACTTAGGTTGTTATGAACACAATATCAGATCTATCAGCAACTCTCCAGACCAGGAAAAAAAGAATGAAAATTTTCAATATGTGAAAAAAAAATGACTATGAGATGACATGTTTGTATTCAGAAAATGAATGATTTAAAATTGATTAAGAAATAAGAGCATTTCAAGAATCGTAGTAATTTTTTCTTCTTTTAAGATAAGGCCTGGAGGGATGGCTCAGCCGTTAAAGGCTAGGCTCACAACCAAAAAATATAAGATGACATATTCCTATATTTTAAAGATCTCAAAAACAAACAGAAATTTTATATATCTGACAAGCATTGAATAAAGTTGTATGATGTAAAACAATAGTCACAATTCAGAACTTTTTCTGTACTAACAAACTCACAGAAAAAGAATCTGGAAGATAAAAAAAACATTTGTAATAGTTTAAAATAACTAATAATGAATCTTTCACATAAATCTTCAAAATTCCAATTGTATTCCTCACAACAATACAAAAATGTACTAAGTTTCTACAGATGAAAAATGACCATGAGTAGCCAAAGCAAATAGTATGAGTAATTCTGGAGGCATTTAGTACTTAATGTCAAATTATGATGCAGAGCCATGACAAAAAAATTAGCATTTACAGGCACAAAACAGACCTGTACACCAAGGTATAGAATAGAACAGACCCGTACACCAAGGTATAGAATAAAACAAATATGTACATCAAGGTATAGAATAAAACAAATATTTACATCAATGTGTAGAATAAAGGACTCAGTAATAAACCTCTCATTTATAACTAATTCATCTTTACAAAAGCACCAATAGCATACATGTGGGAAAAGAGAAAAAAAATCATTTCTTCACTAAATGGTACCAGCAGCACTGGATAAACACAAGTAGAAAACTGAAACTATATACAGGTATAAAAATACACTCAAAAATTATGAAAGGACTAGAGACACTGAAACAACTGAATAAAAATCTCAGAAAAACACTTCAAGATATGTACAATGGCTACCTGTACAGGACTCTAATAGTTCAGAAAATGAAACCAATAACTAATTAATAAGAGTACTTTAAACTAAGAAACTTCCATGCATAACAACAGTAACAACAGAAGCTCTCCCAGTGTTTTATAGAAAAACACTATAAAAGATATTCATGCCCCTGTGGATTTATCTCCAGAATGTATAAAGAACTAAATATTTGATTACTATAAAATGCATTTTATGTTGTTATGTTCTTGGTACATCAATAAATTTACAGTGACATGTGCTTATGCACATAATTAAGTAGATAGATTTTTAAAAGACAAAAAACTAAAATTAAGACTCTCTCCCATTTGTAATGATTAAGTAGATAGAAAATTATTTTCACCAGACAGTTCTAAAATTATCATAATTGGTCAATGAATACATGATGAAATGGTTCAATAAATTTTTCTACCAGAGAAGTATAAGACCTTATTAAACTCTACACACACTGTGTTTATTTCCATGTGCACACTCCTAATGGTGTATTTTAATTTATAAACTAGAAATATATTAATTTAAAAATCATGGTAATATATACTTTATTTAAAATTTTGTAAACATGTTCTCTGTCTTTCAGAATACATTATTTTTTTTTAACTATTGTGTTGTGAGGTGATCCAGCATCTGCAATGTTGAGACGAAATGAATGACATGACCATCGTGATCTCAGGAGGCTTTACTATTTGTTTGTTTGGATCACAAATATCTTCCAACACTGTGCAAGTTAAAAAGCTTGGTCCCAAACTTAGGCCACTATTAGAGGTATTGGTAACTTTAGGAGATGGGACCTAGATTTAGAAGTACAGTATTAGGGATGTATTGTAATGAGGCCGCTTGTTTGTTCCTGGCTGCTCAGCCCTGAAATTACTGCACAGAAACTGTATTAATTAAATCACTGCTTGGTGTATTAGCTCTGGCTTTTTATTGACTTCCTCGTACATCTAAATTTAACTTATTTCTATTAATCTGTGTATCACCACGTGGCTGTGGCTTACTGTCAAGCTTCTGTCCTGCATCTGTCTATGGTGGGGCTACATGGCTTCTCCTGACTCTGCCTTCTTTCTCCCAGCATTCAGTTTAATTTTTCCCACGTAGCTCTATTCTACCCTATACAATTAAAGTAACACAGATGCAGAAGGACTTCCTGCATCAGGGATGTGTCCTTGAAATGTGTGTTGGGACCTTTGCATCTTCTCTTCTCTACTTCTTGGTTACCACAACACAAAGCCACTGAGATTGAGGCTTTGCTTTGTCACAGCCCCAAAATGACACCAAGTCACGTGACCATATTGAAATGTTTCTGACGCCATGAACAAAATAAATCTTTTATCCTTGTAGGTATTTTGTCATAGCAATTTCAACATGGCTATCATAGTTGGTGAGCCTATCTCACAATTTTCTCTTAAGATGGGCACAGAACTTCTCTGTCATGTTCAACTTGTAAGCATTGGTTCCTGTATTGGTGGGGGGTCATTATTCAGTTAAGAAAGGGTTGCCTAAACATAAGCTTGCTACCCTGATCACTGGTAACTAAGCTGGTTACTAAGTGGTGGGCAGGCAGATGGTGTACACAGTGTGGACGTATTGAAAAAAAGGGTGCTTCTTTTCCCCCTATGGGGAGAGCTGAATGGTATACAATTTCATATGCTACTCAGAAAGATGCACAATTTAAACCACAAATAAATGACCTGTTTGTGGTATTTTCCACTTTCCATTTCAGACCATGGTTGACCCCAGGTAATAGAAATTGTAGAAATAAAACTGAAAATAAAAGGGACTGCCATATTTGATTGGATAAAATGTAAAGCTTTAGGTAGAGGTTAACTTAATGTTTCTGAATGACTGACTTTAGTTTTCCTAGACCATGTCTTTTCTTTTAGATTTTCAATCCAGTTAAGATGAGAACCAATGTACAGTATCCATCTGAGCCTAATGGTCTCCCAGATAGACTGCAAAATGGTATTTGTAAAATAATTTGAACGCAGATGCACAGACAAAACACACACACACACACACACACACACACACCTGGAAATTCTTGTATTATCTCTGCAGCTGTGGGATTTATATGATGTGGATGAGTGGAGGCCTGAAAAAGTGAGCCTATTTCCACCTGGACTAAAGGTCAGAGAGTTGGAACTTACCTCTATTCCTTCAACTTATTGTGTTTCTACCTCAAATAAAGGTCCTACCTAGATTCAGACCAGAGAGTTCTTCTCTCTCAAGGTTATTGTCAGCAGGTGTGGCTAATAGCCAGACCTTGTATTTCAGGAATAGAGAAGTGGGTAGGTTTCTACATCAAACAAAAGTCTCAAGATTCAACTGAGGCTTCAGTTCCCTTATGGAGATATCTTTGGATTCCACCGAGGGAGTGGTTTGCCTACGAAGTGTTTTGGTCTAGGGTGTGAACGCGACTTGTTTTGTTCCAACAACAGGACTTGAACTGTGGCTGTAGCCCGTGACCTTCAACTGTTCTTGTAAACTGTTATTGCAGTTTTTTGTCTTACTCCTACCTTTTGGGGTCAGGGATATTTTAAATAGTTGGAAATTAAATGTGGGTGATTTCAGTACTCAATGGAACTAACGCCCAGCACTATTCTGTTTCTCCATTTTATTATTTTTTTCACATCTTCATATTCTTTACTAACATTTCTAAATCCCCATGCCTCTACCCTGGCGAGTGGTATTTTTGTCAAGGCTGGTCCCTGACAATGAAGTTTAAGGAGGCTGATAGACCAGTCACCATCTCCTGATCACACTTAAACCAGTCACATGACTTCACAGAGAAGAGAGGTGGCTGCAGTCTTGGTAACCCATAAATTGCTGACAAGCAAGCTCCCTCTGCTAATTTGTAAAGGTCCAATGAACTATTTCTGCTAAGCATCATTCTCTGACCTAAATTCTTTGCAATGTCTCAAGATGGACCAACATGAATCTTAATTTGAGAGCATGGCAAAAAAAAACTGAGTGAGCAGAATTAAAGGTGTAGGGTTCTATTTATTCTTCTCTAAATTATTTCATTATTTATTGACAGTAAAAGGTTGAAATTTTCTTAACCTTCCTGAATTCAAATAATTGCACATAAGTTGATTGGGAGGTACTAAGAAATACTGTGTGCATCTAGACTCAAAAGCAAGCTAAGCGTTATAGAAGAATCTTTGTATTTGCTGAAATATATAATAAACAATTGAGAATTTACTACCTGTGTAAACCTCAACCAAGAAAAAAACTGCCATTTTTATTTTCTGTAAAAACTTACAGTTTCATAATTATAGTTCCTGTATTTTTAGAAATTAATTTCTGGTGATTTTGTTACATTTACCTTGAACTCAAATGTGCTTTTGTCTAATTTTCAAAGCAAAAAATCAATAAATTACCACAATTTTAACAGCAATATTAAGCATTCTACAGTGCTAAATTGCTGTGGAAAGTATCTTTCCTATTAAAAGATTCCAATTCAGGCAATTCTGTGGCTGTTACTTAAGGATCTTACATTAACAATTTTCTTTCATCAAAAATCTTTGTTAAAAAGTAATACAGTTTTATAAACATCAACTTCTTGGGACTACATACCAACAATGTGACACTCACTTGAGGTGTAAGCATATACACTTATTTCTTATTTAAATTGCCCGAGTTTGCTCAGCAGCAAGTTTTACTGAAGCACTTGCACCAAAGAGCTAATTCAGGAAGTATTTGAATAGATCCTATCGTCTCTCAGATGTTTAGTTTTCCAGATGGTAAACACTTTCTTTTTTTTCACAACAATAACTTAAATTTGTTTTTTTTTGCTTTACATTTAAAAACCACTTATGAGTGAGTACATGTAATAATTGTCTATCTCGGTCTGGCTTACCTCACTCAAAATGATGTTTTCTAGCAAATTATGATGCTTAAACATCTTGTGACCAGAAGTCAAGAGGTGCTGAGCACAGAAAACCAACATAACATCAAAATGACAGATGAAAGCACTCCAACTAACCAAAGAGAAAAATTTGGAGTAATAAGATAAACAAAGATGCCTGTCATGCTAAATCTAAATAAAAAATAAATATTCGCAAATTCATCCTTATACTAATTACCCAATGAATAACTAAATAGGGAAGAATAGAAAAATGTTTTATGCAGAAAAATTCTAAATAATTTATGCTCTTACCCTTCAAGAAGGTAAATATTGGAAATAATTACTTAGTTCTTGTTTGTGGCTTAAACCTTGGATTCTTTCTGAAAGTGCATAGTATGGAAAAATATCTTGTATTTCAACAATGAAGAAATCTAAGAAATATGACCTGAGCAAGCTGTTCTAGGTGGACAATGCAGTGATGGTGTGTCCTCTTGCTTTGATGTGATAAAAATGGTACTGATGCCTTCCTTGCTAAACTCCATAGCCAGAGTCTAATTATGAGAAGACATTAGACAAACCCCACCAGAGAACCATTCATAAAATATCTGCACAATGCTACTGAAAGATTTCAATGCCATAAAGAAATAAGAAAAATGAAAAACTGTACATATATTCTAGATAGATAGATAGATAGATAGACAGACAGACAGACAGACAGACAGATAGATAGATAGATAGATAGATAGACAGACAGATAGACCAAGAGAAAATAAAAACGTCTCAGGATGCTGGTTAACTATCTGCAATGGGTAATCATAAGTGGGATCTTGGAACAGACTCATAGATGATAATTAAGAAACTATAGAAGTATAGTTAACATTAATGCGTCATATGGTAGTTTGAATAAGAATGATCCCCCATAGGCTCATATATTAGAATTCTTAACACCAGAGAGTACCACTATTTGAAAGGATTAGAAGAATTAGGAGGTGTGGCCTTGTTAGAGGAAATGTGTCACTAGGGGTGGGCTTTCAAAAGCCCATGAGAAACTCTGCGTCACTCTCTCTACCTCTGACTCAGGACGTAGCTCTTGGCTATTGCTCCAGCACTATGCATGGCAATATGCTCCCTGCCATGATGAAAATGAATTACACCTCCAGGACTGTAAGCAAGTCCCCAGTTAACTGCTCTCTTTCATAAGAATTGCCTTGGTCAGGATGTCTCTTCATAGCAGGAGAACAGTAACTAAGACATGTTAAAATATTGTTTATTGGTTGTGATAAAATATATCAAACTAGGAGCTGGAAAGATGGCTCAGAGGTTAAGGGCACTGACTGCTCTTCCAGAGGTCCTGAGTTCAATTCCCAGCAACCACATGGTGGCTCACAACCATCTGTAATGGGATCTGGTGCCTTCTTCTGGCTTGCAACCATACATGCAAGCAGAACACTGTATATGTAATAAATAAATAAATTAAAAAAAATATATCAAACTAATATAGAATGCTATGAACTTGGAAAACTGATAATGAGGTTTATGCAGCCATTCTTGACTGGATTTAATTTTTATTTAAGTTTAAAAGCACCCTAAAGTGAAGCAAAAAGCTTAATCATATTTATATAAAACCACTTCTCTGCTAGAATGGATGAAATAGAGCATTATGAATTTATTAAGTGCTACGTAGGATACAGAACATTCGAAACACTGACATGTTGTCAATAATGATCAGCCACCATAAAACTCAGTTGTAAAGTTGCTTTAAAAGTTATGAAACATAGATTCAACTAACATTATTCTGGTTGAGTAGGTTATATTTAGGAATACATGTATATAGATATACATGTATGCATGTAAAGCAATTAATAAAAGAGGCCATGAATTTGAAAGAGAGCAAGGATGGGTTATATGGGAAAATTTGAAGGGGGGAACCAATGTGATTACATTATAATTTCAAGAATAAATAATTTAAAAGATAAGCAACATATTTACCATGCAGTCTAGCACTCTCAAGACTTGTTCAAAGATTAAGATGAACATTCATACAAAAAGATATGATATGTACTGAATTTTATCCAACTGTATCTATGATCATTAGTAAATTGGAAAACTTCTATCTATCAATCAATAAACAGCAAAAAATACTCTCAGTTAATAGACAAAGCTGTGGTAGACTTATAAAAGTAATGATTTTCATAAGAAGTAATTAATCATCCAGATAGCAGGAAGTAAAGATCACAAAGGTACTATATTATAACCAAGTTTCAAATGTAAACAGTTATTTACTCCAGGATGCAGTTTTTATGCCATGAATGGAAAGGCTAAACTCTGATAACTCAGTAAATGAGCAGACTTTGGGCTATTGGAGGACTGGAGCTGGTGGAGGCTGCGACTCTAAAGAAGAAGCAAGAGCGTTCTTTCTAGCTGATGTGGCTCTTCAATGTTTGATGCTGGCCATCTTTCCCGAAATCAACACATGTGATATAAATGCATAAAAATTCATACCCCTCCAAAACAATGCTCCTCTAGATTAATTTCAACAGTAAAATGGAAAATGAAAGTAAGAGAGTTTATAATTGATTGGCAATCTGATCTGCTAAAATATTAGCACAGGAATTTTGATAGCATATAGCTTTGTTTTTCTTATTGTCTTAGTTAGGGTTTCTATTGCTGTGAAGAGATACCATGATCATGCCAACTATTATAAAGGAAAACATTTAATGGCTGGAAACATGGCATGCAGAAGGTAATACATGGTACTGAACAAGGGGCTGAGAGTTCTACCTCTTAATCTACAGACAGAAGCAGGAAGACTATATTGAGCTTCTGAGACTTCAAAGCCAGCCCTAGCAGTGACACCTTTCCTCCAGCAAGGCCAGGCCTACTCCAACTAGGCCACACTTCCTGATAGTGCCATTCCCTCTAGGCCAAGCATTCAAACACATGAGACTATGGGGGCCATGCTCATCTTATCATAATATATATTCCCTGTTTCTACTGTTCAAACTAGTCATGGTCAGGAACAAAAATAAGTAGAGTTTTATAGCTGTCCAAAAATATTTATTTTTTTAATACATTATTAAAGCAGTAGGACTCAGAGTGGTTACCAATGCTCTCTTTGTCTTCTATCATCTATGAGACACTGCCTTCCAAATTAGTGCTTTCAAGACTGCTTTCCAATTAAAACTAAGAAAAATTTCTTGCTACACTTTGTATTGACAGAGACAAAAGAGAAGAAAACAAAGACAATAGAAGAGAGAGGCAAAAATGTTATAGCTTTAAAAAATAAGCTTAGAATGATTTAAACACTTTTAAGTCTGAGCTACTGTAAATTTGTGACTTCATTTTATCTCTGTGAGTGCAAAGGAAAATGCTACATGCGGGTCAGAAAGGGTGAGAAAATAGTAGTTTGTGGACACAGCAGATCTTAACGGGGGAAATGGGGATGTTTCAACTGTGACATTATTGGCATCTGGGGCTGATAATTCTGCCAGGATTATGTCTCCGTGCTGTAGAGAACAAATGATAGAATAATATTCTTGACATTTGTCCAATAACTGGTAAGAATGCACTCCACACATGTGACAACCAAAGCTATATCTATATGGTCATATGTTAGTGGGCAATGAGACAAAGTCATTTGAGATGGAGAACCACTGGAAAAGGAGACTTGCAGGCCAACAGCTAAATTCATTTCAATTTCTTCAGTCATTAGCCGTGTCTTTACTACTTTACAGTCATTACTCTTAAAGGCATCTTGTAACTCTGACTGTTGATCTCATGTAATGATTATATATGTGAAATTTTATTGAGTTCATGTGTATGAAAAATGAATTGTGGTGAATGATACAAATACAAGCTGTAGGATAATTGTGATACAGACATGAATATCTGTAAGGCATAAGATTAATATAATGTAGGATGCTTCTTAACCTGGAATAGTATTGTCGTAGGGGTAATTTATCAGTTTGATGACAGACTTAATTGTCATAACGTGGAGAGGGGTTATATCATAGTTAACATTATCAACCTCAGGATTTAGAATCATCTAGTAGAGAAGCCTCTAGGTGTGCCTCTGAGAGATTATCTAGATTAAATTACCCATGGCTGTGTCTGCCAGGGCTTATTTAGATTGGGTTAGTTGACATGGATAGACCCATCCTAACATCTAGACTTGATAAAAAGACAAGTGGGAACTGAATGATTCATCACTCTGCCTCCTAATTTTGGACTGTGGATTCTAGGTGACCAGCTTCCTCAAGGTCCTGCCATGGACTATCCTGCTATGGAGGATCATACCTTGGACCTGGGAGCTTATGTAAACTCTTACATTACTTTCCCCAGCTATTTTGTTGCAGAAATGAGATAACTAAGCATATATGTACAATTGTGCTTGGGGTGTAGAATTGAGGGTGAATATTATTATGTATTCCACAATGCACAGGACAACCTCTTGTAACATAGAACATTCTACTTTCAAATCCCAATACTGCACTGCTGAATTTAAAAATCTCTGATTGAAAATTCCTTCTTTATTTCCTCCCTCCCTCCCTCCTTCCCTCCCTCCTTCCCTCCCTCCCTCCCTCCCTCCCTCC
>NW_026067914.1:5185673-5213743 GCF_014885135.2 Alexandromys fortis | reverse complement strand
ATATATATATATATATATATATATATAGCAGTCAGTTCATCTGAGAGTCCCCTGTCCCCCTTTAGTGGATTGTCAGGACAGAGAGTGGATAAAGGGATGGCTACCTGAATAAAGTAGTAAAGTCTTTCTTGTTTCTTTTTTCCTTGATTTGCTCTTCAGTTAAACTCAAAAAGCATGATAAAAGACACAAAAAAATCTACAGCAACAATACCTAGGTAAGAAATAAAATATCAATTCCCAGGATATTCAGCTACTGGTCCAATTTATTGACATGCTTAGTAATTTTAAGCATGGTCAAAACGCTTGTTCTTTTCATACATTGCACAAATATTCCATAGTCTGGAAACCAGGGGCATGGCTGGTACAGGTTTATTGATAAACATGCAGGGAGGAAAGAGATCTGGGTTGCAGCCAGCATGTTTGTGTTGAAGCCCAATTCTTTACTTCGCTAGCTAAGGACACTGGGGAAATCTTTGGGTATTTGACTTGTAAAATGGAGCAAACTCCATAGAGGTAATTGCAAATCTGGATGGCACTGGAGAGATGTTGCAGTTCCATGTGAGCAATCCCAGACTAGAGTACAAGGAGAAGTCATTGTTTATTCTGCTGGGGCTCTTCCAGCAGCTGTGACAACAGCAAATCAAACCAGCCCAAAGCCCAAAGCAAAAGTCTTGTGAGTTGCAAGATTCTCAAGGCACCAAAATAATGAATCTCATAACTTGACCACCAGAATTACTATAACTTTATTTTTCCATTGAGTAAGTATTTATCAAATGCCAACTATATTCCATCGATTCTGCCAAGGAGTTGAACACCCCAAAAGACAACAGATGGATTCTTTTTCTTGAAGAAATTACCAGATGTGTGGAAGAAGTGCTTGCTGTCCTCACATACTAAATCATAACTGTTTGTTTTATTGATGTGCTTAATCAATTTAGCATGCTTTCCTATTGAAACGCTGGTTTTCAACATTAATCTGTTTAAGACACAACAAAGCTTGCTCTTATCTACAGAACTGGTCTCTGTTTGGTAACATGAGTACTGGAAAGCTCTGCTGTCCCCTCTCTAGCCACCGCCCAGGTGCTCTGTTCTTGGAAGACTTTCGCAAAGTATGTTATATGTGTATAGAATCTGTTCTGTGCCAACCCAAGGCCTCTGTGTAGGATCTCAACTGCACTTCTTTTCTTTATATACACCAGAAAGCTTTCTCTTGTCAAGTACCCATGTTCCAATGAAATTCCATTCTAAGTCATGTCTACACTCTTAAATTTCCTTAAAGGTCTACCCCAGCTCATGCCTCTTTGGTGAGTAATTCTGAAACAAAATCTGTGCCACCTTCCAAGATTCCTTTTCTTGGCATCTTCTTTTTGATTCTCCACTCCATAAATCCCGTCACTCTCCAAAGCCTGTTGTGCCCACAGCCATGACATTTCCCAGCTACTGCATCCTCAAGTAGTCTGCCTTCACCCCAGGTGACTAGCGAGAGCTTTGGGATGAGAAATGAGCTCCTGGTGGGTGAGATCTCCCAAATCTCCCCTTCTCTCTTACTTTGTGCTGCTCAACAATTTGCAATGTCCTGTTGTTCCATATAGCAGCACATTTGTCTTTTAATCTCCAGATAACCTAATGGCCTAGTAGTAATTCACAGACCAGAAAAACAAAACTTGACACTCTTTATGCTTATTACATTTCCTAACATAAAAACTATGCTTTGTTGTGATTCAGGTGTTCTCAACAGTTCCATTCATAATGCAACGTATGAGAAAATCACAGCACCCATCAGGATGCTCCACTTCAAGTCTCTAGAACCAAGATCGTATGGTGCAGTAGGAATGGATGTTTTGTCACCTCACTTTTCCCTTCAATTCTTTTCAGTTCTTTATACCTCCCCACGCCACAATTTATCTGGGAGAGTCTTAGCCAAAACAAATTTAAATCTGAGAGGAGTATTAATCCTACTTATCTGTTTGAGCGTAAGTCTTAAGTTGGTGCAAAATAGTCCAAAATAACCTCTTAAAATAAAATATTTACAAACTCATACAGTTTTAAAAGTTATAAAGTGGACTAGGGATACGCTCTCTCCTTGGGCTACTAACATCAAGAGATGAGCCAGAAATTGTCAATTAAAACATATCAGAAGCTGGAAGGTCTATGCAGAGGAGCTGACTTACACAATTTGCCAGTTAACATTGATTCTTGACAAGTAGACTCAGTTTCTCTCCTGCTGTACCACTGACAAGGTTGTTTAAACATCCTCATAAGGTGGCATCTGGTTTCCGTCACAGTGATGTAGGAACAAGGAAGATGCTTCACTATTATTGGTTACCTATAGAAGCAAGCCAGACTTTCATTTCTTCAATATATATGAATATCAATGGGCAAAGTTCACTGGAGTTTATTATGGAATATTTTGTACCCTCCATTGATATAGTTATGTCAATTCGATCCTGAATGATGAAATAAGGTGTACACATGATACATAAATAAGGGCTTTGTGGTAAAAATCATGCAGGAATACTGAGGGATGCTTATAGAATTGAAATTTCACTATTACCTTCCATACATTTGTGGGACTATTCAGAGATTTAATCAAATTTCATACTTTCCTGTAACTTCTTTTGTCTCATAAAGGTAATTATTTCTAGAATTAGTCATGTTTTAGTAATATTACCTTGTAATTTCAACCTGTGCTTATGCCTTAGCCTTAAATTTCTGTCTCTAATATCTTGAGATATTAGAGAATATTATTCTCTTTCAAAAAGCTTTTAAAAATCGATATAGGTTGCTAGTCTAAGAAGCATCTTTAATAGTAGTGGTGATTCTGCTAATATTCTTTTTGGTTTGCTGACATTAGTTTCTTTATATGATTCAGAAAATAGAATAGCCACGATTGACAATTGCATTTTTGTGTTTGGGCTATCAGAGTTGAAATTAAGTGATGTTATGTCTTACCAAAGCGCTGCAATCATTTTCCTCTCATAGACATTTTCTAATTAAATATGAGGGTTTTAAATCACAGAATGATCCAAGCACATTGGCTTTGCCAAGGACCTTTTCCATAATCCAGCAGATCCTCACACTGAGGGCAGCAGGCCTCACATGTGCATCGTTCAGGTACAGCTTTTGGCTCCATGAGCTGAGTGAAAGAAAACGTTATAGAGATTTAAATTTTCTCTTAAAATTATTTTCATTTTATGTTTCTGAGTGTTTTGCCTATACGTCCATGCGTCACTTGTGTGCAGTGTCCATGGATGCAAGACAAAGTTGCTAACACCCCCTGGAACTGGAGTTGCAGATATTTGTGAGCTCCTGGGAATTGAACTTGGGTTCTCTGGAAGAAGAGTCAGTGCTAAGCCATTTCTCCAACCCCTTAATGGGACTTTTAGTTGCAGATTAAGATGCCGGCTAGAGTCAACTCAGTGTCTTGTTGACATCTTGTTGCCAGGCCGACAAGTCTGCTGTTTGATTTCCTGATAGTCAGAGAATTCTACATCCTAACAACTTAATTCCCAATGCTTCTGCTTATTTCTCTTGCAAGATGTTGATCTGAGATATTTGAAGGACCTTAGCTGCAACAAAACAGCCAGAATATTTTGATGTTGTCTTCATCTATTTTCATTTCTCAGTTAAGATATCACCAAACTGTTATTGCAAAATACATCCTAAAACCCTGTCTCTGAGTTTGGCTACACAATAGAGCAGATGCACGTTCACAGGATGCAGGAAGACAACATAGCGGTTGAGTTCACCAGATGCAGTAAGAACTCCTAAAGAGGGAGCATTTGTAATCTAGAGAGCTTTCCTTCTCTGTCATAAACCAGCACATGACACGAAACAAACACTGGAGAAGTAAGCATTAACTGACTATGGTATAAAACCAGGTCAGAGATCCCGAATCAAGGAACTCAGCAAACTGAGGATGAACCTGTGGAAATTGTCACAAGCCTAAAAGGTTAGCACAGACTTCCAAATAAAGAGGGTCACAATCCCAAGAAACCAAAAGCCATGTAAAATAAAATCAAATATTCGTTATACCCCTAGTATATACTTATTGAACTTGATTCTCCTGTGATGCCTGTTTTCTATTGTTCTCACTGAATACCACAGACTGGATAGTTTATAAAGAGAAAAGGTTCTTTCCTGGGCGCGGTGCTTGTTTTTCTCAGTGCTACTGCAGCCGAGGCATGAGGACATCCACTATGAAAACAGTCAGGGTTATTGAGTAGTTTGAAGTCAGCCTGGCCAGACAAAGAGAAGTTAAGACAAGAAAGTCCTATAGCATGACACCTGTGTCTGCTCATATCTCATGAAAACACTTTTCCTGCATGACAACATGTCAGAGGGCCTTGGTGGAAAGACAGAGCAAGCTCATCACAGATGCTTTTATAACAAAGTCTTTTCTTCGAAGATAGCCTATTAGTCATTCATGAGACCCAATCACCTCCTAAAGGTAGGGTCCCATCACCCAACACTGCTGCACTGAGGATCAAGTTTCAAAGGTGAGCTTGAGAGGTAAATTCAGACCTCAACATGAGGAAAGACCTAATTAATCCTATGTGCATATATTTAATTGAGATGACATAAGAATTCTTTTTTAAATCTTAAATACTGGGAAGTTCTTTTTCTTGGAAATATATAAAAGTTAGAACACTGAGCGGATTGTAATTAGTATTACATTCTACCCAAGCAACAACTTTGAGTACAAATTTGGAGAACATTTCATAAGGGATGATAATTCAGAACAAGGAAGACATTACTATAAAAGTATCTGAGAGGGATTGAGAGGGGACTCTGGGGTCTGGACTCTTTAATACTTAACTAGTTGTTATTGATTTATTCAGGGAAAGGGTGAGCATTACCTTTAGCTGTGAACCCACTAGATCCTTCCAGGCTTTAATTGATAATGCTGATGTCTGTCTAATGTTCACACAGATGGCCCTAGTTAAACTAAATGGGCCACAAAACAAACCCCAAAGTAATGAATATAGGAAATAGACTGGTAAGTAGAGGCAGGATTGAAATGGAGGGAGAGAGGTAAAAGAGGGCAGAGGAGGCTGGGATAGGAGTGTGGGAATTATTATAATGCATACTTGCATAACAATGGAAAAGAGCAGATTTAATAACAAATCTGTGAAAAATGTGCACTGTCTGTGATGTCTAGACACTTTGGTGAACATTCCAAAATTATCATAAGAAAAATCATATTCTAATCTAAGTTGCAATGGTATCTGCCGTGAAACAATGTTCAAATTATTTTTGTAAAATTAAGGCTGTTTGACTAGATATTAAATTGTTTATGTGTACCTTATGTCTGATTTTTGGAAAAGGGCCTTTCACAGAATCAGGAGCTTGTTGGATAAACTATCTGGTCAGTAAGCACAAGGGATCCTTCTGTCTTTCCTAAGTTGCACTAACTCTAGCACTAAGGTTACAGGTGTGCTTCAAAACTGTTGCTCTTCACGTGGTATTTAAGGAAACAAACTCGGGTTGCCATGCATGCACAGCAGGCATTTTTTTTTTCCAACTGAGCCTTTTCCCAAGCTTTAAGTTTAATTTTAAATAGTGAGATAGTAGGAAAATGCTGTGTTTTCATAATTGTAGCCCTAGAGAAATGTATAATAACACTTTATAGAGGTGATAGTAAAACATGGAAGAAATAAGGATTGGCCTAATCATGTTAGATTTTTTCCAGGTTTTTCCCCTCTCAGATAAGACTTAATTAAATAACATCGTAGAGCACAACAAAAACCTGCCTGTTGATCAAGGGAGGATGGTGGTTGATGGGAAGACAACTGTTTGATTATTAAGAAGTATAGACTATGGGTATGTTTTTAAAACATGCTATATAGTAGGTGACACTTGTTTACAAAAAACAGGTTATGGATTTGTTTTTACTACATGCTGTGTAGTGGGTGGCATTTGTGTGAGAAAGGCAGAAGGCATAGGATTTAGTCCTTTCAGATTCAAAGTTTTGCTTTATAGCTACTATAAAAATATTCCTCTTACCCTACTTCATGGGGCCTACAATATCAAATGAGATCATGTATGTGGAATTACTTTGTAGACTCCATTATTTTGGATCAGTTTGTTTTGATTTATATATTTTTCTAATTATTTAAAATTGTTTGACAATTTTGCACATTTTCATAATTTTAGTCATTTTTATTCCTCTTTCATACTTGCTCCACAGTCTCCTACCTGCACCTCCAGTGCCCTTCTCATGAGTCCTCCCCCTGCAGTTGAGCCTTTTTTGTATGTAAACTTTTAAATGCTATAAAATAACAATTATAATTTTATTTGATATGCACAGCATGAAAGCCTAAGCTAAGGAACTGTTGCTAAGTAACAGTCCTCCAGGTATTTGTTTAATTCATACTTGGCTGCTAAAATTTCCAGACAAGATGACAGCTTTGATGGTGCCTCTGTGTGATGTGAAGAACAGGCAGGATAAGAAAACGCAAACTCTACACCAAAGAGAAAAAGAACTTTAGACAATCACCTACTGATATGCCATCTGAAAAGTAAAGATAAACAGAAGGCAGTGAAAGAAATTGACCCAATGAAACTCAAATCCAGCTGTTCAGCTTACTTGGGTGCATGGGTAGAAAACCCATTTACTTTTCTACATGGGTATAAAACAGGAACCTTTCTGAATAGTGACCCTGGTGAAAACAGATGGACAGACCTTACCACAGAACAGACTCAGAGCTCTCAAATACAGTTACAAGTCTGCTGAGGAAGTAGTTCCTTTAGAAAGAAGGGTCAGAAACAGAGAAGAGGTGGATTTTGTCACTTTCCCTGGTTCTGAATGCTGTAGCTAAATGCTACCTGGTGTGGGATTTTCTTCTGTATGCTGTGATTACCATTAGTGAATAAAGAAACTGCTTTGGCTTGTTGATAGGGCAGAACTTAGGTAGCCAGGGAAAACTAAACTGAAGGCTGGGAGAGAGAAGGGTGGATTCAGAGAAAAGCCATGTAGCCACCAGAGATGGACTCCAGAACTTTACCTGGTAAGCCACAGATTAATAGAAATGGATTATATTAATATGTAAGAGTTAGCCAATAAGAAGTTAGAGCTGATGGGTCTCTGTCTCTAGCTTCATCCATCGCCAGATGGAGTTTCTATGGTGATATAATGTATAATTAAAATACAGGTTAATAGATAGTCATTTATAATAGTCAAGTTTCTAGTCATATTAGCTATGTTTTCTAGATAACTAGAGATATATTTCAGTTAGGTATTCTTCAAATCTTTCAGAGACCTTCAGAATATGGCATTTAAATGTTTTAAGAAATTAGGATAATGCTGGCTATTTTGAACCAAGAATGTAGTAAAATCTCAGTGCCTTGCTGACTATCTGTGCAAACATATTAGTAGACAGGGAACTCCCCAGACTGCCTTTTAAGTTCAGACACCATTAAAGTGAGTTTGAGTTTCACATTGGGTGATACCTTGTCTTGAGGGCGTCTTTAATCCTGCCCTAATGTACAGCAGGAGTCTTTTTTAAAAAATTATTATTGGTTCTTTTTTGGTATGTGCCTTGCCTGCTACTTTGTCCTTTCTTGTCCTCTTTTTCTTGATATACTGCATATTTGTTATATATGTCTTCCCAACTAATTCTCTTTTTAAGTGTAGGCTTAGATAAGAGTTATGGGCAACCGTACCATGTTGAGAAAGTTATCCTGCCTTGATAGTTCCTTTACCATGCACATTAGTTCATGACTTTAAAATGCAGACTCATTCAAGTTTTCAAGACATGGGCCACATACAGCCAGATTATTTGCCAAAATTCAATGAGAATCATCTTTGGCTTAGTTCCCAGTAGAGTCATTATTATTCTCTGTGGACATTACTCTCAGAATTCTCGTCATACATACTCCAACTAGAATGACCCAGTGAGCTCTGATTACAGCATTTGAGGTCTGTTCTTGACCAAAGTTTTTCAAACTTTCCCCTGTTCTTTCCAAAATTCAATCCCAAAGGCTTTAAAAAAAATGGCACAGTTGATTTATCACAGCAACTGCCTCATTTGTGGGCAGCAAGGTTTTGCATTAGTGACTACATGGCTATTGTGACAAAATGACTGACCAAAGCAGGTGGGGGAAGCAAAGATTTAGTTAGACTCACAGTTTAAGAATATAGCCCATTATACAGAAGAAGTCATGGCAACATGAACTTGAGGAAGCTTGTCATATTGCATCCATGGTCTTGAAGCAGAGTCTGATAAATGTTTGTGTTCTGTCCACATTCTCATTTTTATTCAGTTTGTAACCCTACCCCATGGACAGGTATTATCCCATTTAAATTTTTGATCTCAGAGAACCTACTCTAGATAATATCCCACAGATATGCCAAGAGATTTGTTTTCACAGTGACTCTAAATTTGCTCAAGTTGACTATCAAAACTAACTACCATATATCTCAAAAACATAAAACTTAAGAAAATACAGCCTCTTTCATCTATGATTTTTGAAAACTAGATGTCCACATATAAAATAATTTATATATACATATATATATATATATATATTTCCCACTCTTTACAAATTCAAAATAGTAATAATAGTTTAATGGAATGTCACTGCTAGATAAAACCTTTAGGGATATATTCAAGGTTTAGAAACTGACCAGTACTTTTTGGAAATGGTTCTAGTAACAAGGAATAATCTAAGGGCTGACCAATGGGCTTAGATGAAATTCAAGGTTTCTGACAACAAAGGAAAAAATGAGCAGAAGGAATTTTACCTATCAAATGGGAAAAAAATCTTCTCAATTTCTTCTATCATCTATCTATCTATCTATCTATCTATCTATCTATCTATCTATCTATCTACATATCTATATCTATCATCTTTCAAACTGCCTGTCACTTACTATATTCTCTAGGCTAGATTTAAACTTCTGAAAATCCTCCTGTCTCTGTCCCTAAAATACTGAGATTACTTACCTGTGCCATCATGTTCTGCTAAAGGAGACATTGCTTTTAGAGATAGATTTTGAAAAGATTGCAGAATAGGGAAAATTCACTTTTGTCAATTTTTTGTCTAAACTACATGTTCCAGGCAAAAATATCATGTAAGTAAAGAATGAGATAAATTCATTTTGGCTGGAATATAAAATACATGGTAGAAACTGAATGTAACAATGGTTAGATCAAGAACGAAAACGAGACCAAAACTCAGAAAAATAAAAGCTTGTGATAGAAGACAGACCCCTTCCTCTTCATAAAGGTTTGTATCTTATTATTTGCTATAATGAAAGCAAATAGTATTCATGAGACAACATGAAAATCCAAAAGAAAATAGTTGTCTAAGTCATATGAGAACTCTGTTGGTCTCTTGTTCACATTTTACAAAAGCTTAGGTTAAATCCAGTGTAGTGGCACATGCCATTGACTTCAGTATTGGAGAAGGGCTAAGGCAGGAGACATATGAAAATCTTGAGCCTTCACTACCCATCAGGTCTCAAAGTGTGTGTGTGTGTGTGTGTGTGTGTGTGTGTGTGTGTGTGTGTGTGAGAGAGAGAGAGAGAGAGAGAGAGAGAGAGAGAGAGAGAGAGAGAGGTATTGATTTTGAGTGGGTCATTTTGTTTCTCATTGCCATGTAGAATATTATACATTTCTATCTGGCTGCATGTATTGAAATCTCAATCCCTATATGACAATTTTTTTTTTGTTTGGAGATGAAATTTGAGCAAGCCACTTAGTTTTAGATGTAGACATGAGAGCCAGTCTGTATGATGGGATTAACAAGATTAACAATTAACACTTAAATAAGAGATATTGAACTATTTCTAGATGTGGGAGTCCCCTCTGTGTGCTGTGATTACCATTAATGAATAAAGAAACTGCATTGGCTTGTTGATAGGGCAGAACTTAAGTAGGTGGTGAGGACTGGACTGAATGCTAGGAGAAAAAGGGACAGAGCAGGAGAGAGACACCATGGAGCCACCACCACCAGAGAGAGATATGCTGAAACTTTACTGGTAGGCCATGACCTCGTGGTGACACACAGGAGATGGGTTAAATTTATGTGTAAGAGTTAGCCAATAAGAAGTCAGAGCTAATGGGCCAAGCAGTGCTTTAATTAATACAGTTTCTGTATGGTTATTTTGGTTCTGGGCAGCTGGGACATAGAAGTGGTTCCTTGTAACACTTTCTCTCTTTCCTCCATAAAGAAGGGGTCATATAACAGACAAAATTGGTAAGGCAAAGCATTTAAAGAGGGAGAAATGTGAAATACAGAGATACGTGAATGGGAAAAGACTTTATACAAGCCAGTACCCTTAACCTTTTAAAGACTGTATTTTAGTTTGGGATTTTTTTCTTTACATGACATTCAGATTGGTATTGGCTTGTGTTTTGTTTGGTGTGGGAGGTCTTCTGTCTATGTGTTGCTTTTATTTGTTAATGATAAGAAACTGCCTTGGCCTATTGGTAGGGCAGAACTTAGGTAGGTGGGGAAAACTGGACTGAATCCTGGGAGAAGGAAGGTGGAAAGGAGACACCATGTACCCATGGCCAGAGTCAGACATGCCAAAACTTTGCAAGTAAGCCACTGCCACGTGGTAATACACAGATTAATGGAGATGGGTTAAATTAATATGTAAGAGTTAGACAATAAGAAGCAAGAGCTAATGGGCCAAACAGTGATTTAATTAATATAGTTTCTGTGTGATTATTTTGGGTCTAAGTTAACTGGGTGGCTAGGAACCAAACAACAGCTCCTTGCAACATTTGTTGTTGTTGTAGTTTTTCTAGAGATACTAAAACTCTGCAATACTCCTTCTTAACAACTGAGCCATCACTGCAACCCTGAGATTTTCTTTTAACAATAATAATCAGGACAAAATACATGAAGAATTACTTGATGCGTCACTAAATTAAGTAGTTTTATTGTTGTTGTTTTAGTTTGTCTCTAATTAATTCCTAAACTAACAGTGCCCGTAGAACAAAATTGTACTCTAATGTTAAAAAATTAAAATAGCCTTGAGGTACAAAGTGTAAAAGCGTGACAGTTATATCCACATGGGGTATGAATATGCAGACTGTCTCTGAGAAGTGTTTATCTGTTCAAAAATCTAAAGTTGAAATTTTGCAAGAAAATTCACAGTGGAATATGTGACCGTCTGGGTATTCTGAAACACATAGAGCTATCATAAATCATTAATAATGTGTCTAGAGAATAAATTATGTTAGCTAAGTAAAGATCTTTTCACAGTGGAAAACAGCTAAGGATAAAAGAAGTATACTTATTCATCAACTTGGAAGGAGCATAAAAGGGCCAGAGAAGCATAATTAAAGGTAATTGAAAAAGGAATGATATGACACAATGAGTGAATAAGTACTTTATGAGATTATAATAGCTTTGAAAATTCACATTTATGAAGGATGATTTAAAACTGAACAAATCAAAGATTTACTCAATCAAGCCCATGTCTCCTTTGAGTATTTCTTTCACCCCTCTACATAGCTTGTACATTTTCAGTCTCTGTACATTTTCACTTTTGTAATCTTATAATCTTCCTTTCGCCTTTCTCCATTGTTAACTAAGTTTGTTATTTTGTTTCAGGAGAACTGTCATGTTTATTTTAGATGAAAATAATATTCATACAAGACCAGTAATGTACAAAAATTAGTTCATCTTTTAATAATTAAAAAATGGGATATTGAATTGTGTCAATCTACTTGCCTAATTATTTAGGTAAGGATCAACATACATAATGAACCCTCATATACATAAAACATATTCAACTAATGTATATATTTATATTTCATGAAGAGCAGATGAATTATGTAATTAGAATAAATAAAATGGTATGAATTGTATTTGTTAATCTATCTCCAAGTAATATATGTAAGAAAGAGCTCTTTATTCAATTTCTAAAATAGTAGAAATAAGACACAGAAATCAGAACATAGAAAATGGAATCACTCTCCTCTGGTAAAAATATTTATTTAGAAAATCTGAAAAGCATCCAGCATTCCTTAGAGCTAACCACAAGATTTGGAATCCTTACTTTTCAACTTGGTACTTGGGAGACATTCCTACCTGTAGAGATGGGGCCCATCTCAAGACACAGAGCCTTGACTGAGTCTTTGTAGGCAGTTACCACTCCAGAAAAGGACAACAGAAGTATCTGACCCATGTCTATGGCTTCTCTTCAAGTTTACCCACCAGTTGGATCTGAAAAGACTATTGAGAAATACTGAGCTGTGTGAACTGTGATTGGCATAGTTTGTGCACAAAAATAATTGAAAACATGAATACTAAAAATATACAGATAGATGATACTAAAAGTATTCTTCACAACAGCCAAAAGGAAGAACAACCACAGAAGCCCATCAGCAAATAAAAAGCCAGGAGCTTGAGCTCAGTATTGGGGACAATAAATGATTGCTTCATAGAAATGTGGATTCCCAGAACGTGATAAGAAATAGTGGGTGAAGAACATTATGCAGTACTAAATGCAATAGACTTGCATGCTCTGAGATGATTAATTTTAGGCCCACACAATGATACCACACACACCATTAGATTCCTGCTACACTTTCCCTGTTGCTGTGATTAAAAAATCTATGATAAGGTCTGCACTAAAATATCCATAGAGAGATATGAATTTAGAGGGCTTTTTAGTACCATGTCCACGTAAAAAAAATATTAGTAGGTTCATACCCAGGACTGTGAGCTCCCCAACCATGGGGTTTGGCCAGATTTCCAGTGCCAAGCATGTGTTTCCTCCTAGGAAGCAGGCCTTAAGTCCAACTAGAAAGTAGTTGGTTACACTTAAAGCATTCATGCCACTATGGTACCCATTGGCAGGTCTTGCCGAGCCAGTTATTACTGAAGGCCACAGATTCACAACTTCATAAGATGATTGATGATCCTTTTCCCCTAACAGCAGCCTGAATAGCACCTTTCAGTTTTATGAAAACTAGCCAGAAGGAAAGAAACTTCTTGGTCAGTATCAATTTAATTTTTCCCATGTTTTATAACAGGTATGTGTGGTATCTCCAGCCACAGGATCTTGGAGAAGTATTATAAAGGGAGCAGCAATTTGAAATTAATTACAGAATAGTTCTGAACATCAATAAAGAGGGAGAAGTTTACTTGAAGTACATTTTGTAAAATAGAGTCTGGTGTTGTGAAATTTTAATGGAAGTATTACTAAATGACTAGGTGGGTAGTCTAGAGGGACACTACAGACATAGCTGTGGCAAAACTTTGAAAATAAAATTGCATATTACACTGTTGTGATACAATGGGAAAACGTGACACTGGAAGTCATTGTAGTGAAATGTCAAGGGCATGTTGAGCAATGTGTGTGCTTTGGTAAATTCATTTTCATACCAGTTGGGGTCTCTCTGTCATTGGGACCTCTTTTGATGAAGCATTTCTTCCTCTGGGTTCTTTTCTTGGCATACTTAATATCCAGAAACATGCTTAATATTTGCCCAGGTCTAGCACTGCCTATTAGTAATAAATTTTGTGTGATTCCCTAGAACAGAGTAAGTATTTTTGTTCTTGAGTATTCTTGAGGACATATAGATTCAAGGGGGATATAGAGTAATTAGAGTAAACCATTAAGTTTGACAGAGCTTCAAAATATCAAGTATGGTCATCAGTGTTATCTATTTTTGCCAAAATCCCCAAAAAACATTAAGGGGTCATCTTCAAAGGTCACGCGATTCAGTTCTCTAATTGTCGTCCATCTCTAACCATCAATTCATTTTCTAGTTCTTAAACCGTGCCTGATAATGCTTTCTCTTAAGAGTGTTTTAGTCAGACCTAATCTAAATATGCAGCAGTATCTTAGGTAGTGGGGCTCCTTCATCTTAAGATTATCCTTATTTGTAACACCTTAGTCCTTCTTAATGACCTTCTTGAGAATGCAATGCAGGGCTGCCAAAGCTCATTTCCTTTGGTGATTCATCAGCATGTTCTCAATCTGTAGTGCAGTAAATCAACTGAGCAGCTTGTACAGTGGCTGTCGTGGATTCATGTTGAGAAAACATTCTCCTTACACCTTAGTAAAGTCTCAGAGATATGCATGCATATATTTATGAATTCTAAAGACTACATTTTTGGGGGGGAAATGTTCTAGGAAATACTTCCTTATTAGTGGCACAGATGTCTTTCATCCCAAGGAGTTAGACAAAATAGCTCCCCCTGGATTTCTTTCTTTTTTTGCATGTGATGAAATACATCCATCAAAACTACAGTTATGAAGTGGCAACAAAAATGGTTTTATGGTTGGGGCGCACCACAACATAAGGAACTGTCTTAAAGGGTCACAACATAAGGAAGGTTGAGAACCACTGCCTTTTATGCAGAAGCTTTGTTCTAAGAACTGTGTCCTCCACAGATATCCTGAAGTTGTTGTTGGAATCTCCAGAGATATCACTCAGAGACTCTGATGGTCTCTGTCCAGTGAGGTTCCTAAGCAAAACTTGTCCGACAAGGGAAGGGTACATTGCTCCTCTACCTCAGATGCTATCTGGACTGCTAAGGAGCTTTGCTCATCTGGTGCCTTCTCTCCAACTTTGCTCCACTTAGTCTGAATTACCCATAAGCCTTCCCACCTGCCTGCAGTCTGTTAGCTCCTGAGACACTCCTCAACTAGTAGCCACAATGTTTTATTTTTTCCTTAAAAATGTCTGACCATATGATGACCCTCTTCAGTGGCACAGCACCTACACTGGAGTTTCTTTCTCACTGAGGAAACAGAAGGATCCATTGATTATCTAGTTAAAGATAGAGGCCAATGCTTCCAGTTTAGACTTAGGTATAGTTCTGCATTGTGTGTGGAGGTCAGAAGTCAATTTTGAATGCCATTCTCTATTGCTTTCCATCTTATTTTTAGGCAGGGTCTCTTATTAAACATAAAACTCATTGTTTCAGCTTGACTCACTGGACAGTGAACTCCTGGGATCTGCCTCTTCTCACTCTGCTGGTGCTGGGGTTACAGATCTGCGTTGCCATAAGGGAATTCTTTTCATATGGGAACTGGGTACCTGAACTTAGGTCTTCATGCTGCTGTGACCAGCATCTTACCCACTGATCCATCTCCCCAGCCCCACCCCCGTAGATCTTAATGTATACATTAAAAGTGAAATGTTAATGTCTGGGATAGATTCCTTTTCCACATGTCCTAAGAGGTATATTTATTATATCTATAAGAAGGACCATGTTGCTCCTGAGTACCTCTCCAACCTCATTTCCTGTGAGCACCTCTGTGCCAAGGCACAAGGAACGACAGATCACAGCTCCATTAATTTTCACACATTTTCCCATCTTCTTTTTTCTTTAGTTAGGGGATGCAACTTCCTGTATTGCTGTTTTGTATACTGGTAAAGTCTAAGGGTCATCATTCATGTTATAACCAGAGTGATGAACGCCAGTCTATGTTCATGTTTCCAATGACTCACGTTATCTTCTTCCCCTCCGACTTAGCTGCTGCTTAGCCATTATGATTTCCCTGAGATCCACAGTACGAACAGCATATTTTAACACTGCATTTTTACCTTGAAAAATATCCATCTATATCTTTTAGAAGATAGAAACAGTTCAAAAGCAGAATTTTGTTTATCTCTTTACTCTCAGTGTTTGGCAAGAGTTAGACCCAAGGGTTGCTCGTTCAAGGTGTGTAGAAATAAGAAAATTTGATGATTTGTTCAAAATCCACTCATTCCTTCACTCATTCATTCACCCACGCATGTATGGACATATACACGCATTATTATCTTTTGAAGCCCCATGTCCTATATGTGTGCATAAAAGTTAGCAATTTAAAAGTTACCTAAAATTGTTTATTTTAGTTAGTTTCTGTAGTCTTAAGTTGATTTAACCACAAGGAAGAAAATATGATGCAAATGATCTGAAATAAAGACATTAATCAGGTCTCATAGAAGGTATCCTGTTCTGGTTTAGACCCCTAGTTAATAGGTACCACAAGTCTGAGTTTCCCCGCAACTGTTCATCCATCCAATTGGCGGGTGGCTTTTAGTTATTTATATACTTATTTAATTATGTATAATATCCCATGAAGCCACAGCGTCCAAAGCACTTCTTGTCCTAGACTGCGTAACGCGTTTATTTTACCTCAAATCATTGCCAAACGGGATGGGAAGCTTTTATAGCACAAAGTGACTTTCCTTACAGCTTCCTAGTTCTCCCCAGTGCACTTTACTCCTGAGTGGAGGAAAGCAGTTTGCATGTTGGTAAACAATGTGACTAGCAATCCTTAGAGTGTCTGCATGTATAACCTGTAGCTTCTAATACATTTAGAAGATGGCAAAGAGTACAAGGAACTAAGATTAGTCCGGTGCTTGGGTGGCAATAACGTGCCTTTTTCATACAAATGTACTGTATTTTTCTTTTAGTGTGACAACCTCATCATGCATAGGAATATTTAATCGAACCCCCTGCTGTGCTTTGGAAATCCATCAGCCCTGGTGCCTATAACTGCTACTTGAAGAGGGAAGGCTGTACTGTGCTACCGGTAGGAGCAGAGGAAGTGGGGACGGCTCCAGGTACCTCACGTCTCCAACTCATCTTGTTTTCAAGTTATGGCAATTTAGTGCTTCTGCAAATTCACCTGCCAAACAATTCCAGGAATCAGAGCTCTGTCAGCAAGCCAGAGGCACAGAATTCTTCTTTCTGGGCTCAAGAGCATGCCTCTCAGCACAGACGAGGTTTGCAGAGCGATGAGAGCCAGGGCAGGCTGGATGAGCAGAGGGTGGTGATAAAAAGGAAATAGGCCTTAATGGTGGACTCCAGTGTCATTGTGAAGTCAATCACCACCTGCTGCAGGTAATTTGCTCCCTTTTTAGTGACCACGGGAAGTTCCTGGAATCGGTGTGCAACAAGAACAGAACCCACCACCGAGTGAGTAAGCCCATCATCAGCTGTAGGAGAGAAGAGGCCAGGCCTGCTCAGAGGTTTCAGCCCAGCGCATTTCTCTTCCTTGTTCTCTCTCAGGGCTAAAGCGAGGGAAAGATTCATTTTCAGGTGTGAAAACATTTTCTCACCCTATTATGTGGCAAAAAAGCTGTGTTCTTTTCTTTCATTTTTTTTTCTCCCTCTAAACTCAACTTTAGATCAACCCGTAAAACAGGAAATAGAAAAAAAAACTATATTTCCCTATTCTGTCTCTCCCTTTTTCTCGGTATCAGTGTTCAAATATAAGGATACAGAGAAACAAAACTGCAAAAAGAATGGACAAATATAATTTTAATGACATCTACATGCTAGCTACTATTAGATGTGCTAGAAGAGAGATATATGCATTTAAATACATACATTAAATGAATTCATATTGTATGTTATAAGTCTAAAAGATAAATACAGAGAGCTTAACATATGTTATACAAAATAAGTTTTTTAGAATACAGGAGACAATATTAGAAGGATATTGAATAATATATATTACTTAATCCTCTTAGTAATCCAATGTTGTATAAAGATTGTTTAAATATATTTTAATGTTCCTCATTTTCTGATACATAAACCTAGGGCATCAAGATGGTCTTTCTAGGCTATGGTAGACTAAAAATACCCAGAAAAGTTATATTTCCCAAACATGCTTTTAGAGCCTGTACTTTAAAACTAAGCAATATCATACCACCATTTTAACAATTATTGGGAAAAATAAACCTATACTTACTTAAATAGCAAGAACCTTATCCAAAGAGTATCAAATATTTTGAGCACGTGTTACTAAAATTATTGTATATCATTGTTTGTCTGTGAAGAATTTTCCATCCTGAACACACATTCTTTAGTCAAATTCATAAGGCATAAACCTTATACATTCATCACTTGACAATGTTTTTCAAGAATATATTTTTCTGATGAAACTGAAATCTGCTATGTAATAAAGTGGCAGAAGAGCATCTGTGGGCCATCTTGCATCAACCGATCGACCTTCGGTTCACCTCTCCAACTGTAGGACTATTTGACATACTATTAAAAGCATCTGTGGAGACATAGGAATGGAATATGAAAGAATGTGGACATCTTGGTTGCTAATTCTAGACATAATTGATGCCCTTTGGTCATTCCAAAAGCCTTTCTACACATGCTTTAATGCTTTGGTTGTGATGCAGGAGTGTGACTTTGTCCTGTTCCTATCAGTGGGGTTTAGGATTTATTAAACTTTTCTGTCTGGCAGAAAGGATGCCCCAGGTTCATTTTGTGTACTTCCTGTGCCTGCTCTGGTTCTTTACCTTTGCCATTTAGATACTAAGATGTGGAGTGTTAGCTATAGCCTATCTTTCTAATATAAAACTCCAGTAGTGATGCATGCCTTTAATCCTAGCACTTGGGAGGCAGAGGCAGGCGGATCTGCATTGGTGGAGGCCAAATTGGTAAACAGTGAGAGTTCAGGGATAGCTAGGGCAGTTACACAGAGAAATTCAGCCTCAAAAAAACCAAACCAAACCAAATCAAACCAAGCCAAAGAAGGAAACAAACAAAAATACCTCCTGTAACTCTTTTGATTTACTTTGAGATTTTTTCCCCCAATTATGAAGTGGACCATTGATTTTTGTTAAGGCCTGAGTTTTCTGGAGAGGGCTGGTTGTCTTTATCTGGACAGTAGGAATATGGCTACATTTATTTTGGTTAGAATTTGGTGTTGAAATAAGTTACCTAGATTAGAACACACTGGGTTCATGTTCAAAGATCAAGGATAATACAAGATCAGCTGTTGCTAAATTTTATGTTCTGTCTTTTTCCTGTTATCAGTGTAGGAAGTTGCCATCTTTCATCTAAGGGAGCCACATTTATTGTATCTGAAGCTACCTCTGAACCTAAGTCCCTGCTCTCAATAGAATCTTGAGCTATCTTGTCTTGACCCTGGCAATTAATCTCACTGAAACTGCATAAGGTAGATTCACCCAGATATTATAGTATTACCTATGCAATAGATTATGTTTGCCTGAAAACTTTTCAGTTTTTTGAAAAACAGAGGTGTGAAAAAATAGGAGTTACCTACATTATAAAATCTCAAACAGTTGTTTGTGTCAGTTACTGCTTTAGAGGATTCTTGGCTTTAAAGAGTTCATGATAATCACTTAGAAAATGTTTTCTCTTTCTACTTCAGTCACGTTGATATATATCATACAAGTACTGTTCCCAAAGTTGTTGGGATGTATTTTACATCAAACCTATAAGCTATTTTGTAACATGCTTTGCAAGTTTTTATTGCCAACGTGTCCCTGAGTTCCACGAATCTTCTATTTACACAGCAGGTACCAATGTCATCTTGGAGTCTTTCAAATTCAAGCCTTGAAGGTGATGTAAATGGAATGAAAAGGGATGTTATTGTCTGTGCCTCATCAGCAGACTTATGGGAATCCAGTCACAGTTCTGAGACATGATAGTGCCCAGAGAAAACTGGTGATTTCTAATGTAGTTTCATTTACCCCTAGCTCTATAAGCACTGGCCAAACCCATGCAAAACAAACTTGAAATGAAACAGACCCAATGAAATTTTTATGACTCTAATATTTAAAGACTACTTTCTGTGAATGCAGCTCATTTTAGATGGATGAACTTTACCCTTTACTAGATGAGACGTATGTAGAGAAGCTCTTTGAGCACTTTTCCAAACGAAGTCTCATACATCATTCCTGGAGTTTCTTGTTCAAGGTAGACTTATTAAAAAGTTTTGTGAAAATCCCAGTAACTCTACAACAAAGTCAGAAATATTCATGAAAGCTCAGATGTCAAGATTGATTAAAGGGAACCTTCGGGAGACTCTTTGAGGCAGGAAATCTGAAAAGGGACTCAAACAGGACAGGAACCTGGAGGCAAGAGCCGATGCAGAGGCAGAGGAGTGCTGCTTACTGGTTTCTTCCTTGTTGTTTGCTCCACTTGCTTTCTTAGAGAACCCAGAACTACCAGTCCAAGGATGGCACCACCCAGAAGGGGCTGGGCTCTCCCCCCCCCAATCACTTAAGAAAATGCCCTGCAGGCTTGCTTATAGCTTGGTCTTATGTGAAGTCCTCGAATGTGTATCTGCCACAGACCAATTCTACATCACAGCAGCCCTCGTCAAGGTACTAGAGCAGTGGCCATCAGCCTGAGCTGTACCTGAAGCCAACAGAAAAAGCATTTGTCAATCAGTGACCATTATTCAAGCCATTAAAAGCCAGTAGTTAGTACTCAGATCTTAGTTTTTAGAACAGTTTCAAATCAGTATACTACATAACTGACAGTGAGAATCACTGTTCCATAGCAGGGGCCTAGTTCAGATATCTTTCTAAGTTAGATGAGATTTGACCATACATTTGTAAACGTTTACTAAATCTGGAGACCCAGTAGAGTTTAAAGCCTATGGAGATTTTAAAGCAGCCTTCGTCATTTCTTCTTTCCCTTACTAAGAGGACTACTTTCTTCGGAGGTTTTGTTTTTATTTGTTTGTTTGTTGTCTTTTCATACGTTAAATCAAGTTCAGCTAGTTTCTTTAAACTTTCCACTAGAAATTTTCCTGATTTTTTTGTGAACCATTCCAGTAATTTCCTTAATGACATCCTCTCTAAAGAACTTTCCAGAAAAATATAAGTCCAGTGATTATTTTCCCCCTCATGACACTCATTAAATTCATCTTTCTCCCTGTTTTAATGCCACAAGCACATATATGGTGAACCTGTAAGGCCGTTCTCTAGCCTCCATCCTAATATTCCTTTTTCAAAGTATTGGAACAAACCTGATTTCTTACAATGTCTAGATTCTTGAATCCCACTGAATGCTTACCAGACTCAGAGTCCCTGGGGGTGAGCCTGGAACTCTCCAAGCAGTTCTCTAATGGTTTCCCTTAAACTCTAAGTCCAAGCAGTCTCAGTCTCTCTCTCTCTCTCTCTCTCTCTCTCTCTCTCTCTCTCTCTCTCTCTCCTGCCTCCTGTCTTGTCACTGTTGGGAATGCAAGAGCTGTCTCTGTTTCTGGAGATACACATAATTGAAATATTAACTAAAGACTCATCTCAATCTACTGTTTTTTTTTTCAATGTGAATTTATCAAGCTCTGTGGATAATTTTATGTATCAATTTTACTAACTGTGGATGGCCAGATTGATGTTATATATGAATGCAATCTTGAAAGCGTTTCCCCCATAAAATCAGTTTTGGAACTGTAGCCTCAGTAAGGTACAGTACCACCCCTAATTTTGTGGAGTCATCATTTAATCTGTTGGACAAATGTTGGAGAAGGGAGAGATTGACATGTTCCTCCATGTTGTTTAACTGCAATATTGTTTGAGTTGAGAACTGTATTTTGCCATCTTCAAATTGGTATTTATTTCAACATATTTCCTAATTCTCATGCCCAAAGTCTTGGCAAATTTTTCTCCCACAAAATTTTCTTCTTTCTTGCCTTGCAAATACCAGACAGTCAGGTGTCATGGACTCTTTAACTCCATGACCCAATTCTTCATAATCAATCTCTGACTCATTTCACTTTCACCTGCTGTTAATACATTTCTGTGTATATATGCATATATAGACATATATTCATATACAATACAAAGATCTACTTACAGATGTAGAGTTAGAAGTATGTATCCTACTAGGTCTGCTTTTCTAAAAAAAAACCCTAACTAACAGAAGCCTTGAAATATGTTCTATACAGGAAGTTTATACAGGGGAAGACAGATTTGCATTGCATGGTACATTGATCAAACTGAACAGGGTCAAACGCTAAGATAGATACAGTGAAAGTGAAGGACCTTCGAATTGTAGCTAGTAAAGCGTTAGGGTTAGTCTTGTGCACGGAGCAGCAACCACACTGTGATGAACTGAGCTTGGGTAGACGAGAGCAGCAGAACCTTATAAGAAATGCCAGTGTTACATCACAGCAAGCAAAATGAAAGCCAGCTGAAGGATATCTCTGTGAATTGTAAACTTTCTACAAAGCCATGTCAAAAATTAATTAAACCACTAAAAACAATAAAACACCAAAAATACACAGCTAAAACTATATAGTTAAAACACAGACCTTCTAAAGGATAAAAACAAACCACACCTTAGTGGGTGGCCCCACAGACAGAATCCTATAGACAGCACAATTGTAGTCGAGGGGTGAGTAAAAAAATAATTGATACAACATTAGGAGAGAGGTGAGATTGGGTCTCAGCGACACTGGAGGAGCAATAAGTGAAGATAAAGAAAGTGCACTGAATGAAATTCTCACAGAATTGCTAAATAACTTTTTAGAAAGCGAGAAATGGTATTCCCTCTCCCCACAAAAGAGAAATAGTGACATTTCAGGGAAAAGTTCATTAGCACCTGAACACAAAACTTTTCTTTGATTCCTGATACTGACATTTATACCTATGCATAACTGACCCTGAGACCCAGTAATCATGTATGTTAGGCAAGTACTACATCACTGAACTGTAACTACAGTTCTGAAGTGTGTTTTTAATGGACCTTTGGATGGTCATTTAGATAACCTTTCAGTTTATTTTACTTTATTTTTTTTTAAGAAGGTGATTGTAGGCAAGCTGGGCACAAATCCTCCTGGAAGACAAGCATGGTAATTTGCTTAAACAACCTCAACCTGAAAGTCTCAAGAAATCGTCAGACTCATAATCATAAATGAATGAAAAAGGCAAATAAAATAAAATTTACATACTAATTTCACACAGGACAGGGTATCTTCTCAACTCCAAACAGTGCTATGGACCTTCTCAACAGCAAAGGTTATTCATTGCTCACAGAGCCTCAGTTGAGTGCAGCTATTGAAACAAACACTGAGTTGCTAATGAAAGTACCACAAACAATTGTTAGATACAGATAATGAATTATTAATGGAAGCCAAATATACTTCAAAAGAGAGAAAGACCCACTGTTGGGGACTAGGTTGCTGCATGAATAGATGTGATTGTTTTGAAATAGAAGTTATTTACCAGTTCAGAGACAGCTTTGAAAAGTCTATCCTATGAATATAGGTATAATCCCAAATCAGAATGAAAACAAAGCAATTTCAGACAGTAGATGCACAAACAGAGAATGTATAATCAGACTGAAAATGAATCTACTTTGCAGATGAATTTTTAAACATACAACAGAGGCTGAGGAGGCATAGTTCAGCTGGTTAAACACTCCACAAAGACCCAAGTTTCACCACCACCACCACTACCAGAAGAAGAAGAAGAAGAAGAAGAAGAAGAAGAAGAAGAAGAAGAAGGAGGAGGAGGAGGAGGAGGAGGAGGAGGAGGAAGAAGAAGAAGGAGAAGGAGAAGGAGAAGGAGAAGGAGAAGGAGAAGGAGAAGGAGAAGGAGAAGGAGAAGGAGAAGGAGAAGGAGAAGGAGAAGGAGAAGAAGGAGAGCAACAATCGTGGCCAGATGCAGTAGTAGCACATACTTTTAATCCCAACACTCAGGAGGCAGAGACAGATGGATCTCTGTGAGTTTGAAGTCAGGTGGCAGTACATAATGAATTCCAGGACAGCTAGAACTACATAAGGGGATTTGCTTTGGGGGGCATGAGAAAGTAAGATAATAAAAGGAAAGAAAGCCAAGCATGTTGGGTAGAAACCTATAATCCAATGTTAGAGCTTGGCAGTGAGAGACAGGATGGTCCCTGAGGTTTACCACCCAGCCAGGGTAGCCAATTTGTAAGTTCCTGGTTCAGTGAGCAAGAGATCCTGACTCAAAAACAAAACAAAAAACAGAGATAAAGAGAGGGAGAGGAGAGGAAAGGAGAGGCAGGGGAGATAGCAAACATCAATCTCTGCCCTCCACACACACGCACACAAACCCCAACACACAAATACCCACACACACATAAAACCCTATACATATACATGCGTATACAAATACACACATGCACAAAAACACAGGGCACCTCATGTGTATTGAAGAGATATTCTTTGTATCTAAATACATTAAAGGTTTTAAGAATCATCAGGAACTGCGAAGCTCAGTAATAGAGCACTCACCCAGCTTGTGTGAAACTCTTTCTTCAGTTCATCAACACAGAAGAAATAAATAAATAAATAAAACAAAAATCACCTGAAAAGTACACAACACATTGACATTAGAGATCATCCTGGGAAAAGAAATGTCACGGAATGTGTTTTAAGCATATCTCTGTTGCCCATCTTTCTCTCTGCTGCCTGGACATTGGAAGTTACACTTTCACGGCTGCTACGTCCTCCTATATGTGACAGATATATGAGCCTGGGGAGAAACGCATTCATTACATGTTCGTGCGTAACATTGCCACCAGATTCCAAGCTTAAAGCTATATACTTTTATTATCATGCCTTTGAGAGCTGTTATGAGTCAGAGAATACTTAGATGAGTTAGTCTAATGAGTGTCTTGAAATGAGGCCCTTTGAAGGTTTACCTGGTCTGCAGGGGTTTACCAAGTTCATTTGTGTAGCTAAGTTTCCCATTCCTTGTTAGTTGTGGACTGACTGTTCCTCTGAGCATCTTGATAGGCTGTCTTCTAAGAAGGAATGAGTGGGGGATGGGCATATGCATGTTGGGTTAGTGAGGGCACAGATCACTTATTCAATTATAGCCTAATCTCACAGCTGTTATATCTTTATTTGTTCACACAAACCAAAGTAATTGGAAGGCAATTTCCACAGACACCAACTGAAAGTTAGTGCTCTTCAAAACTCAATTCCAAGTGAATCAAAGACCTCAACATAAATCCAGTTACATTGAACCTGATAGAAGAGAAAGTGGGAAGTAGCCTTGAATGCATCGGCACAGGGACAACTTCCTGAATAGAACACCAAAAGCACAGACACTGATATTGACAATAAATGGGATCTCATGAAACTGAAAAGCTTCTGTAAAGCAAAGGGCACTGTCAATAAGACAAAATGGCAGCCTACAAAATGGGAATCTACCAACTCTACATCTGACAGAAGGCTGATCTCTAAAATATATTAAAAAAACTCAAGAAACTAGACACCAAAATTCCAAATAATCCAATTTTAAAAAATGGAGTAAAGATCTAAAAAGAAAATTCTCAACAGAAGAATCTCAAATGGCCAAATACACTTAAATAATTGCTGATCATCCTTAGTCATCAGGGAACTGCAAAAAAAATGACTCTAAGATACCATCTTACAACTGTCAGGATGACTAAGATCAAAAACACTAATGACAGCTTATGGTGGAGAGGATGTGAAGTAAGGGGAACAGTCCTCTATTCATGGTGAGAGTGAAAACTTGTACATCTGCTTTGGAAATAGATATGGTGTTTTTTCCTGAAAATTGGAAATCAATTTACTTCAAGACCCAGTTATATAAATCTTGGGCATATACCCAAAGGATGCCCAATCACACCACAAGGATAATTACTCAACTATATGTTCATAGCAGCAGTATTCATAATAGGCAGAACCTGGAATTAACCTAGATATCTTTCAACTGAAGAATGGATAAGGGAAATGTAATAATTTTAGGCAAATGGACAGAACTAGGAAAAAATCATTCTGAATGTGATAACCCAGACCTAGAAAGACAAACATGGTGTGTACTCACTCATAAATGAATATTAGAAGTAAAGTATGGATAACAAACCCATAATCCACAGCCCCAGAGAGGCTAGATAACAAGAATGACCCAAAGAGGGACACATGGATTTTCCTGGGAAGAGGAAATTGGAGAGATCTCTGGCTAAACGGGAGGCTATGGTGGGGGTGGTATGGAGGGATGGGAACATGGGGGATCCTGTTAGGCAGGATGGGCACAGGAGGCAGGTTAGGGTGAGATGGAGGGGAAGAGTAATGAAAGAGTGGTCTTGATGGGAGGGAGCATTTCAGGATTAGAGAGAAACCTGGTGCCAGGGAAATTCCCAGGAATCCACAAGGATGACCCCAACTAAGACTCCTAGCAGTAGTGGAGAGAGTTCCTGAACTGGCTATCTGCTGTAATCAGATTAGTGACTACCCTAATTGTCATCAGGGAGCCTTTATCCAGTAACTGATAGAAGCAAATGCCGGGATCCCCAGTCAAGCTCTGGCCCACCTATAGGAGTCCTGCTAAAGAAAGGGAAGAATTCTATAAGCAAGGGGTATCAAGATCATGACAGGAAGCCCCCAGAGACATCTGACCCAAGCTCCTAGGGACTCATGGACTCTGGACCAACAGTTAGGAAGCCTGCATGGATCCAATCTATGTCCTCTTCATGTGGGTGTAGCTTGGTCTGCCTGTGAGGCTCCTAGTAGTGAAATCATAATTTGTCCCTGACACTTGGCTGGCTTTTGGGAATCTGTTCCACATGATGGATTACCCCTCCCAACCTTGATGCAGGGGGAGGAAATTGGTCCTGCCTCAACTTGATGTTCCATGCTTTGTTGACTCCCATGGGAGGCCTGCCCCTTTCTGAACAGAGACGGTGGAGGAGTGGATGGGGTGAGGGTTAGGTGGAAGGTAAGAGAAGGGAACAGGAGGAGAGGAAGTAGGGTAAACTATGGTCTGTATGTAAAATAAATGAAAAAAATAATTTTTAAAATGAAAGATTTTCATTAAAGAAGAAAGTTAGTACTCTTTACCTGTTTTTATCGTTCCTTAAAATCAGGAGTTGTTACATGGGCTTGTGATTTTGTTGACCTCAGGTGACAGAGAACTTATAAGAATATTCTACATTCTTTTTATTTTCTCCCACATCTACACAACTTTTATTTAGAATGTATATCAAAATGAACTCAAATTGCAAAGGTAGGAAAAATTTTATTTGAGAGACTGCAAGGAGTTGCAATTTTGACGTGAGTTCAGAGAACTGAACCACTTTACAAAGGAGCAGGGGCTACGTGACTAGCAGTTAGACAATTAAAAAGCAAGAATGTGTAAACACAACAAAAATGTCCATAAAACAAATGCCAGATAAACTCTTGATATGCATCATGAGGCAGAGCTGGGATGGAGAGGTCCCGTTTAGGTCAGTCCAGGTCCAGATGTGTAATGTCAATGGTGGAGGTGACTGGAGAAGCTCACGTTTCATTCAGCAGCTGGACTCTTGCTTGACCCCCTTTTCTCAATCTCCCATCCCCAAAGGCTCTTCTCTCTTTCAGCCACAACTTTTCATTTATTTTCACAAAGACAAAAACCAGTCTGTGATTCCACATATATTAGATGAAAATAGGGCAGCATAAAATACTAACGAGCAACTGAAAGAGTAATTCAGATTTTTTAAAATTTTTTTAAAGAATCCAAAGTTGTATGAAAGAAGGTTTTTTTTTTTTGTTTTAATTTGTTGTTGTTTTAAAATGAACTTCCTCATTTAAAAAGACCATCTATCTTGACAGTATCTGGAAGGTTCTCAATAGTCAGATTTCAACAACTTGAGAAATTGTTATTGAGGCTCCACCTCTATGCTTGGGACTTTGAAGGAAGCTGCTATCCTGCTAGCTGCAAACTCTTGAGATCCAGGGTTCCTGCAAAACTCTCACTAAATGTTACTGTCAGAGAGTTTGAAACGACTTTAAATGGCATAAAAGTGAGACTGATGTAGATTGACATGAAAATTTGCAACTACTTAAGCATTGGTGATGTTTTTTCTAACTGCTGAGGTGTCAGTCATTCAGTGTTCTGTGGCATTAGGTGCATCATCCCTTCAGCTCCTACTTCCTACCAATGTGAAGACTTGTTATAGATTAAAATACATCGGTACGCTGAAGGAAGTCACGGTAAAGAGCAGTCACACAACACCTTATAATAAAAAATAATCCTGTATGATAAGGCCTCTCTTGGGTATATTCCCAAGAGTGGTATTGCTGGGTCCAGGGGTAGGTTGATCCCGAATTTTCTGAGAAACCGCCACACTGCTTTCCAGAGTAGTTGCACAAGTTTGCATTCCCACCAGCAATGGATGAGGGTACCCCTTCCTCCACAACCTCTCCAGCATAGGCTATCATTGGTGTTTTTGATTTTAGCCATTCTGACAGGTGTAAGATGGTATCTTAAAGTTGTCTTGATTTGCATTTCCCTGATCGCTAAGGAAGTTGAGCATGACCTTAGGTGTCTTTTGGCCATTTGAACTTCTTCTGTTGAGAGATCTCTGTTCAGCTCAGTGCCCCATTTTATAATTGGGTTGATTAGCCT
>NW_026067914.1:5069912-5185180 GCF_014885135.2 Alexandromys fortis | reverse complement strand
GCCAGCTGGCCTGGGTCTGAAAAAGCCTGGGTTAAAACAGGTCTCACTGAACATAGCGGACAATGAGGGCTACTGAGACCTCAAGAACAATGGCAATGGGTTTTTGAGCCTACTGCACGTATTGTCTTTGTGGGAGCCTAGGCAGTTTGGATGCTCACCTTACTAGACCTGGATGGAGGAGGGTGGTCCTTGGGCTTCCCACAGGGCAGGGAACCCTGATTGCTCTTTGGGCTGACGAGAGAGGGGGACTTGATTGGGGGAGGGGGAGGGGGAGGGAAAGGGGAGGCAGAGGTGGGGAAGAGACAGAAATCTTTAATAAATTAAAAAATAATAATCCTGTAGCAAGAATAGAGGTCAACCCTCTGCTGAGAAGGAATGTGAGCATTGACAAGAGACCTGCAACTCCAGAACCAAAGCGATATGAAATGTATCCATGGCAACTGCTATGCACTTGAGTGAGAATTCTATGTTAAACAAAAGATGTTCCTTTACATACTAAATTCACAATAAACAGGAAATGACATGTCCCCTTTATCTTAAATCAGTTGCAGCCACTGTTGGAGCTAATATAAAAGCACGGCTTTGTCAGTGCTAAAGTTCTCTTACTGAAGGAGCATATGTGCTTATCAGTGAAATGACTTCACATCATGAAAACACTTTCACTCCACAATCCAGGAAGTAGATGCTTGGAGCCAGTTGTTCTTAGCTTTTGTGGTCCCGATGACCCTGAAGCCATTCCAAATACCCTTTCTCTTTTTATTGCAGGTCATTGGCTTTCTCAATTTATGTGACTCAATAGCTCTTCTCTGCTCTTCTATTCCACATGAACTCTGAAAACCTTTTCCACTTAATCCTTAGCCCAGGTTTCCCCTTGATGCATTTTAAAATCTCATTATAGTACTTTTTTTCTTTCCTTCTCAGATCATCCTGATCTTAAAGGGAGCGGAGGCTAATCTTCCATGTTATTGATCAGCAAAGAAAAATATCCTCCAAAGAAGTTAAATAGATTTTCCACGGGCTAAAACATTCTCTCTGTTATATGTCTTCCAATTTTAATATTATGCAATAATGCTCCAATCTCTTTCCATATTACCTAAAACCTTGGCTCACTTGGTTTTGCCAGCTCTACAAAATTGTGACAAATATCTGGAAATAAAAAGAAGTTTGCTTTGGCTCTCATTTTCAGGGGTTTCATTCTATGGTCACTTGGCCTATTTCTTACTTTTTGTCCTATTTCAAGGCAAGGCCTATGGCCGGGGACTACTTCTCATCTGGCCTTCCAGTTAGAACATATAGAGCAAGGAGAGAGGGAGGAAAGAGGTGGTGTGGGGAACAGTAAGGCTGAAGTGTCATATTCAGGGAAAAATTCTCAATGACCTACTTCCTTCAACTGTACCTACCTCCTAAGGAACCACCACCTCTCAGCACACAGTAGGTGGGGACTACATCCCCTCTCAGCACACAGTAGGTGGGGACGAGGCCTAGGCATTCAGAGCAGGAACCTCTGAAGGACATTTAGGATACTAATAATAACATTGATTATCAGGGATATCAAGCTATGCGTTAGGTGATTTTGGCAAAGCTGGGGTTAATTATTATGTAACAATGATTATTTAAGTATCTGTATTGGGCCAAACATGTCATGCATTGCTTAGCTTCTGTCTTACCACACTTTGTAAGGTAAGGAGTGTTGTCATCTCTGGTTTCAAATGGGTGAAACAAAGAATAGGAAAAGCATCTTTTGCCCCAGATTTTGCATGTAGGAGACACATCTTAGGATGTAAACTTCCTCCCACCAGTGTATCTCATAATTGGGAAGAAAGCAGGATCCAGACTGAGTTTTCTATGAGCAGGATTAAGCAAACCTGGAGTAGACATGAGCTATCTCTAGCATGAGTTGCTGAGGTAGGGGTGTAGCATGTGGACACGACTGTTCACCTTGGCTGAGAAAGAAGACCACAGAAAAAAATTGGTTTCAGAGGTTGTTGCTGTTATCTTATTCATGAAGACACCTACTATGCTAGACTTCCTACAGCCACTAAAACATCATTCTGTTATCTTTCTCATACCCTTGAGTTCTACCATTCATTCAAACAAACCTTAAAAATGGGCAAGAGTTTTTTAGAACTTATGCAAGTACAATTTTGAGAATTAAAAATATGTCAGTCCTTTTGTATAAAATATAAGCGTTCTTTTCTCTACGTATTTGCTATATCCTCTTCCTATAATTATTTTTTGAGATGGGCTTTTTCTATTTTTTCCAGACTGGTCTGGGACATCTGAGCTCAAACAGTCCTTGTATTTTAGCCTCCTGAGTAACAGCTGGGACTTTGTACATACGCTACTGTACCTCTGTGCTATAATCTTATGCTAACGAATGGCAATGGTAAGACATTATTGTGTGGAACACTGGCCATTGTATTTACAATTCCTTTAAAAATGTTAGACACGTGAAAAATATTTAGTATTAAATATTATTGCATAGCTAGAATTTATCAAAAAACAAAAAACAAAAAAAAAAATCATGTCTTTGCCTGTCTTTGGTGTCAGCCTCTTCGGAGTTAATGAAATAAACTGGTGGTCATAGCAACCTCCATGGGAAGATGTGCTTGGCAGTAGCAGTCTTGAAAAGAAATAAAGTAGGTATCTTTTCCAGAAGATATTACCAGCCTTTTGTCTAAGCTTCTTTAGCAGTTTATGAGGGATGAAGAAACCAAAGCGTGCTAGGTTCAAACGATCCTTCCGGGCCATAGAACTAGTAAGCTGTACAATCTAGATAAAATCAAGCCTTCAATGTCCCAGGCTTTTCATAACACAATATGATGTGTACTGAAATAGTGGAATATTGGCCACCACCAAATGAAGCATAAACAAATAAATTGTGAATATTTATAGTCATGTTGTGAAAGGATTAGAACAAAGAGAATAAAACACATGCTAGACAGGGAAAGAAGGGGGAGATGCAAACCACACCCATGTGCATTGCACACACACACACACACACACACACACACACACATACCTATTTTAAAAAGTGTGCATCAGCTAAATCAAACACTGATAGTGAACAAATGATGATAAATAAATAATCAAAATTTGATTTGAAGTACCAGAGATAGCACAAGAACACGTAAAAGTAATATGCTATTTCAGAAACTCAGATGAGATCCTTCTGTAAATAATTAAAATGTCTCAAGTGTCATGGTATCAGCCAAGCTATGTGGGGAGTTAGGGAAACCAAACAAAGAGACTCTTAGGCGTTAAAGACCTAAAACTTGCTATTTTTAATATTTAAATTTAATTTATTAAAACAATCATCAATATGTAAACAAGTTTTGTGCACGTGTGTATATGGGTTTTAACTTAAAACAAAAGTGCGTTTAACATCATGGATTAACATGTGTAGCAGGTTCATTTCTTACACTATAAAAATTATAATATTTTAATTCTATTGTCTTTACCTATAAAGAAATGAATTAATGATTCTTTACATGTATTTTGTTGAAAAATACATTAAAATTATACTCAAAATTTGTGGTTGTTCTTACAAATGTATAAACAGGTAGCGTATATGAAAAGGATAGACATTGAAGAAATACTGCAAATTACTCTCTTATTATCTGACATGTTAATATATTAGAATAATAGATACAATAATAGGTAATGTCAAATACAAAAACACAGTCCATTCTCCCAGATAAGAGTACTTGAAAGTTATACATGGAAAGACAATAGGATGATGCCATTTGAGAAGGTGAAGGGAACCATCAGAAGAGGGAGAGAAAGTTGAGTGTCAGCATTTCCAAAATCCATTTAAAACAAGAAGGAAAATGTTTTTATTTTAGGTAATACTTCATGTAATGAGATTTTTCATTTTTATCTTGTTTTGAATTATTTTAGGATAAAGTATATGCGATCAAACTGGACTCTCTGAATGTGGCTGACAAGGGGGGCTGACTGAGAAGCCAATGATAATGGCACTGGGATTTGTTTCTACTGCATGTACTGGCTTTGTGGGAGCCTAGTCTGTGTGGATGCTCACCTTCCTAGGCCTGGATTGAGTGGGGAGGACCTTGGACTTCCCACAGGGCAGGGTACCCTGCTCTCTCTTAGGACTGAAGGGGGAAGGGGAGGGGAAGGGGGGAATGGGAGGCTAATGGAAGGAGGAAGTGGAAATTTTGAATAGTATTATTTATAAAGCAATAAAAATTTTAAAAAATTCATAAGCATCTTAGGAATCACAGAGGATGAAGTACAGGCATCAGTAAAGGCTAAATTTCCAAGGAAAAGGTACATGGGAGTATGAAGATGGGGCTCTTTCCGGATGAAAAAGATTAAGCCAATGTTGCCCACCATGGTGATGACGTAGATAAAGAAGAACACCAGGAACAGGGGGACTTGCAGCTCTGGACGATCTGTTATTCCTCTGAGAACAAATGCAGTCACCTGCGTCTGGTTTCCTTCCATTATATCCGCTCAGGCTGCTCATTGCCAAGAGATGAGACAAAAAATATGGCTAAGACTTATTGAGAAGAAGATCGTATTATAGTTCACATTGTACATGCCAAAATCTCCTTAATAAACAAGAATGAAGTGTACTGTTTTTACTTTTGAAGCCTTGCTGAAATCAGAATAATTTCATGTTACCCTTAAGAATTATAAATTATTTATAATTTAATGTACATTTCGATTATGTTTCATTTTTAATAATATATGTTATATGATTTTTATACAAAAATTAGAATAATAAAACTTGCTTTTTAAAGGCACAGTCTCTCTAGACTCCCTTGCTTTACCCTGAACAGGGCCCATGTCAGTTTGTTTACTAATGCTGAAGTTTTGCTGAATATTTCAGACTGAGCAACTTATAAAGAAGACAGGCAAGGACAGGTGCAATTTAGGTTTGAAAGTCTGAGAAACCTCCACTGTCAGTCTACTTGTCACCTGTCTCTGAGGGCCTTCCTGCTGGGCCACTTCATGGTGGAATAAACACACCAGAGAGGGCTTGCTTTCAAAGCAAAGGCATTGCTGATAGAAACAGCCCATTAACCAATCGATTTATGAAGTTCAGAAAGAAGCCGTCTATTTCTGAGTAGGACAAAGTCCACATGACCCAACGACTGCTTAACAGTTTCATTTTTGCTTCTACCTCCTGATACCTTGTAATAAAGATTGAAATTTGCTATATGTTTTATGAACCCAAGCCACAACTTGCCACAAACCATGGTCTCCATTTTCTTAAAAAGAATCCAAATGCTTGATCTTGTGATATGTTCCCTATGTGCCACTGGAAGTCTAGAAAAAAAGTACTTGGTTTTGTTACTAGAATCTGCTCAGTTAGAACTGATTAAATCTAGGAAATTTATTCCAGGTGGAGATGGAGAAGGCTTATTGCTTTTCTTGTTTGCAAAGTTATAAATATTTGACTCATCTTCTCTAATAAAAAGCATATTTTAGATTTATAATAAATAATTCAAGTAAAATAAAGATTTCCATGATATAACGAATAATTACATAGTTCCACTTAAAAACTTTTACCATCTTTCCTTTTATCATTAAACAAAATGTACTAATTTAAGAAATTGGTAAGGATTTGTATCATTTCCAATTCTTTTACAATGCTGTGGAGAAGAGTCTAGTTCATTTCCTTTTCAACAGATATAAAATTGCCTCTGAGATTTGTAACCAAGAATGGGAATTCCGACCACCTCCTCATCTCCAGCTTTACCATACCTGGCCAGTTGTTTTCCAAGGAGATAGGACGATTTTTATTCCCCTTCACTAGCAGTTCTTGAGAGCACACATTGTTTCGGTACTTAAAAATACTGGCTTCTATTGCTTAAAAACATTTTTTTCCAATCTGTTGGGTATGAAATACTAGTTTATTTGACTACAAAAATAAAACATCATTTAAATGATGATTAATGAGTTTGAAAGATTTTTTTTACATTTTATTGGTTTGCCATTTATAATAATTGTCTTGGCACAAAATAATGTAAATGTGACTTCAGGAAATGAGAAATGATTAGCCTCTTCAATGTGCCTGATTCTATTATGTTGGTGTAGTTTTGGGGACCAGTCTCGACATAAGTACCTCTTGCCACGGTAGAGGCATGGTGATTTAGAAATATAGTAAAGAATATGAAGATGTGAATGAAAATAATAAAATGGAGGAACATATAGGAAAGTATTGGGAAGGAATTCCAGTGAGTACTGAAATTCACCCATGTTTAATTTCCAATTGGTTAAATTACCCCTGACCCCCAAAAGTAAGAGTAAAACAAAAGACTGAATTGCCCATAATACAAGGAAATGAACAAACCAATTGAAGGTTGCAGGCCACATTCGTAGTTAAACATTCTGTTGCTGGAAAAAAACAAGTCACACTCAACCATAGAGCAAAACATTCCATAGGCAAACCACACCCTGGGTGGAATCCAAAGTTATCTCTGTAAAGGATCCTTGGTTGGATCCTTAGTCTCTTGCTTGAGGTAGGAACACGTCTACTTCTTTATTCTTGGAGTACAAGGCCTGGCTATTAGCCACACCTGTTGATAATAACCTCGAGAGAGCAGAACTCACTGAACTAGATGGGACTGAGGTAGAAACACAATAACCTCGAAGGAACTAGAGGTAAGTTCCAACTCTCTGACCTTTGGTCACTGTGGAAATCGGCTCATATTTTCAGGCTTCCACAGTATAGAAGTTTTCCTGCTAAAATTACAGAAACATTCTCATACGTTAGTTTGGCACTCTAAGTCTCGGGTTCTTTGTGGACAAATTGAAACTACTATATTAACTTTTATAATTTTAGAAATTCCAGTGGATAGGATGTTCTTAGTACTATGTCAGGTAAGACATTAGTGTAATATAACCGGCTCCTCTGTTAGCGAGTTCTTTCTCCTGGAGTGTAGATGCTACAGAATAGTCTAGAACATGAGTCTGTCACTCTCGTTCATCACTAGCTTCTCACCATGGACAGAAGCAAGGTGCTGGTTGTCAGCAATTATGTTGACTAGATGAACATAAGTTAGTGTTAGTTATAGAATTTATCTATATATGTGCAAATACATATAACTACATAGGTAGTGTTTATGTGATTGTTTACCAAGATTTTCCATGCTTACAGGTTCTGCAATTTGCTTTTGTTACTTCATGAATTGTGAACAATTTACCAAGTCTGAGAGTTTTACTGTATTCCTCTTATGTCTTTCTAAAGCAGGACTCGGTGGATGGATAGTTTTGTCATTCTTCATAGGCAGGCAGTGCTATTAGATCTATTATATTCATCATCTTATTCAGCTCACTGCATCACTCACAGATCCCTAGCTCTCTCCACTGTTTCTGTATACCTCCTCATCACTAGTACTTGAACTTAGATTGGACCCCCTTGGCCTTCATTTCAAATTTTTCTTATGTATCCTCAAATACATGTTTTGTCTTCTCAAATTCAGTTCATGTAATTAGAAATTAACTTACCTATGAGTAGCATTTGTCTCATGATGTCCCTCTGTTTATTGTTGGTATTGGCACAGATTCTTCTAATGTCACTGATTCTGAACACATTAGCTGAGGGACACTGTGATATGGCATAGGATGAGTCCCTCAGAGCCCGTAGCACACATTCACTAAATTCATCCAGCTATTTCCAGGTTTACTAGTGGTAAATTCATTTTCAACTCATAAAAAAGCAACCATAATTTGAATTCATTTTACTTGCTTTTGTTTCCAAGTTTTTTTTACGCATGTGTGCTTTTTATGCCAGCATATTAGTAAACTCTATTTACCAGTAAAAATTATCTACTTCTTTTAGCTCTTTTTCCAAAAGAGCTGACTCTCTTAGGGGTTTAGCCACAAACATAAAATTTTTATTCCCTAAAATGGAGGGCCAATATATAGTGGCAATTTTCTGTTTTATCCTTTTGAGGGTGTCTAGACTTTCAGATTTTTTTTAAAGAAGCAATGCATGTGGGAAGTCTATAGTTTTTCTCTTCTAATCTGAAAATAAATGTCAATCAATCAGTAAATAAATTTAAAATTACTTTCAAATGACAAATCACAATGGACCCAAAAATACATGGAAAAAGTTCACTATCTTTAGTAATGAGGGAAATAGAAACAAAAACTACATTGAAACTGTATCTGACTACTGTCAAGAAAAAAAAAAACAGCCTACTGTTCATAGGTGGGAAAGAGATTTTTGTATGTTATTGGAGGAAGCTAAATACAAATTAGTACAGTCATGATAGAAATCAGAATAGTAGTTTTTTAAACACTAAAAATAGAACTCAGGATTCATCTCTCTTTCTCTCTCTGCATATATATGTATATAAATACATATGAATATCATATAATATAAATCCTTAAGTATCCATGTTTATTACAATAGTATTCATGATCAAGTCATGACACTCATGTCATAGGTACCCATGATACATTTCAATAGATAGCTAAGGAAGGTGTGGCACATGTACAAAGAAGAGAATTATTCAGCCATACTGACATCCAAAGAGAAACATATATGGATCTAATCTACATGGAAAGTAGAAAAAAGACAAACTCTCCTGAGTAAACTGGGAGCATGGGGACCATGGGAGAGGGTTGAAAGGAAGGGGAGAGGCAGGGAGGGGAGAAGAAAAAAATGTAGAGCTCAATAAAATCATTAAAAAGGAAAAAAAGAAATCACAGAGCTTCATACAATTCATAAACTATGCATAACTGTGATTTATTTATTTCTCATTAAGTTCATAGCTGGAAGCTGTTCTTGAACTTTATACCTGACAGTAACTTTCTATGACTGCCAGTTTTTCTCTAACTCCATTCACATTGAAATGCACATATAATAGGAGAAGAAATTACATAAGCCAGTTCTCATACAATTGTTCAGATGATTGATCGACATTTGAGGTTCTCTAAGAGCAGCAAAGCTAGTGTTCTCCTCTGAACCTTCCTATACTTTATGCCTGCATTTGAGTAAATAACCTAGAAACTGACTAATTTAGTATAGTGCTTCTCACAGGCGTTTACACAACACTTATAGTGCCAGAAAATAATTAGATAATCTTTGGCAAGTCTGTAAAACAACTTCTCTAAATCCCCCATTGCAATAAGTAAGACCATGGGCAATATATTCCATTTCCAAATCAGAGTTCTTTTTAGGCAAAGAGAGCTATGTTTTGGGGTCAATTTTCTCAATAGATATTTATTAATCTATTGTTTTGGATTGCTGGAGATATAAAATATGTCAAGTCAACAAGATCCACTGTTTTGCATGACAGTTATAAAAGGCAGCACATTGAAACGAATGCACAGTTTACTCCATGAACAATGACTGCCTTAAGTGACAGGGTCTTGTACTGAACCTGGGGCTAAATCTCTTACTATAGTTACTGTAGGCCTATTGGTGTGAATCTCCAATTATTACTCTTCTCATGGGAATTATGATATCCCATTTTCTTCGGTTTTTATGAAGATTAAGTCAGCAAACTTTATGAGTTATGCTTATGATGTCGAGCATTCTTTTTTTATTGAGAATAGGAAAAAAAAAGTTTCCGCCTCCTCCCAGCCTCCCATTTCCCTCCCCTTCCCCCACTCTTCTCCCCCTCCCCCTCTCTTCTCCCCCTCCCCCCACTCCTCTCTCCCCCCCCTCTCCAATCCAAAGAGCAGTCAGGGTTCCCTGCCCTGTGGAAAGTCCAAGGTCCTCCCCCCTCCGTCCATGTCTAGGAGGGTGAACATCCAAACTGGCTAGGCTCCCACCAAGCCGGAAGATGAAGTAGGATCAAAACCCCTTGCCATTGACCTTGGCTTCTCATCAGTCCTCATTGTTCGCCATGATCAGAGAGTCCGGTTTTGTCCCATGCTTTTTCAGTCACAGTCCAGCTGGCCTTGGTGAGCTCCCAATAGATCAGCCCCACTGTCTCAGTGGGTGGGTGCACCCCCCGTGGTCCTGACATCCTTGCTCGTGTTCTCCCTCCATCTGCTCCTCATTGGGACCTTGGGAGCTCAGTCCAGTGCTCCAGTGTGGGTCTCTGTCTCTATCTCCATCCATCACCAGATGAAGGTTCTATGGTGATATGAAAGATATTCGTCAGTATTGCTATAGGATAGGGTCATTTCAGGTTCCCTATCCTCAGCTTCCCAAGGGACTAACTGGGGACATCGCCTTGGGCTCCTGGGAGCCACTCTAGGTTCAAGTCTCTTGCCAACACTAAGGTGGCTCCCTTAACTAAGATATGTGCTTCCCTGCTCCCCTATCCAACCTTCCTTTATCCCAATCTTCCTGTTTCCCCAAGTTCCCCCAATCCTCCCCTTCTCACTTTTCTCTCCCCGTCCCCCCTTATCCCCAACCCACCCCACCCCCAAGATCCCAATTTTCTCCCCGGCAATTTTATCTACTTCCCTTAGCCAAGAGGATAACTATATGTTTTTTCTTGGGTTCACCTTCTTATTTAGCTTCTTTAGGTTCACCAGGTATACACTCCGTGACCTTTATTTATGGCTAGAAACCAATTATGAGTGAGTACATCCCATGTTCATCTTTTTGGGTCTGGGTTACCTCGCTCAGGATAGTGTTTTCTATTTCCATCCATTTGCATGCAAAATTCGAGAAGTCATTGTTTTTTACCGCAGCATAATACTCTAATGTGTATATATTCCACACTTTCTTCATCCATTCTTCCATTGAAGGGCATCTAGGTTGTTTCCAGGTTCTGGCTATTACAAATAATGCTGCTATGAACATAGTTGAACAAATGCTTTTGTCATATGATAGGGCATCTCTTGGGTATATTCCCAAGAGTGGTATTGCTGGGTCCAGGGGTAGGTTGATCCCGAATTTCCTGAGAAACCGAAACACTGATTTCCAAAGTGGTTGCACAAGATTGCATTCCCACCAGCAATGGATGAGGGTACCCCTTCCTCCACAGCCTCTCCAGCAAAGGCTATCATCGGTGCTTTTGATTTTAGCCATTCTGACAGGTGTGAGATGATATCTCAAAGTTGTTTTGATTTGCATTTCCCTGATTGCTAATGAGGTTGAGCATGACCTTAGGTGTCTTTTGGCCATTTGAACTTCTTCTTTTGAGAATTCTCTGTTCAGTTCAGTGCCCCATTTTTTAATTGGGTTAATTAGCATTTTAGAGTCTAGTTTCTTGAGTTCTCTATATATTTTGGAGATCAGACCTTTGTCTGTTGCGGGGTTGGTGAAGATCTTCTCCCAGTCAGTAGGTTGCCTTTTTGTCTTAGTGACAGTGTCCTTTGCTTTACAGAAGCTTCTCAGCTTTAGTAGGTCCCATTTATTCAATGTTGTCCTTAGTGTCTGTGCTGCTGGGGTTATACTTAAGAAGCGATCTCCTGTGCCCATCTGTTGTAGGGTACTTCCCACTTTCTCTTCTATCAGGTTCAGTGTGTTCGGACTGATATTGAGGTCTTTGATCCATTTGGACTTGAGTTTTGTGCAAGGTGATAGATATGGGTCTAATTTCAATCTTCTACAGGTTGACATCCAGTTGTGCCAGCACCATTTGTTGAAGATGCTTTCTTTCTTCCATTGTATACTTTTAGCTCCTTTATCGAAAATGATGTCGAGCATTCTAAAGGAACTAATATTAGGTTTGTTTTCCTTTTTTCCCCTTAGAATTGCATAAGAAGAAATGACTTTGACTTCTGAGCGAGACCGGGAATAAATCATCTATAGGAAAGAGGCTAAGGACTCAATTATAGAGAAAAGGTAGGTTAACACCCAAGTCATGCTCTTTGTTCCCTGCCAAGGGAGGTGGGTACCATCATTTGCTTTCAGTACCTTGAGGAGGGGCGCTTTGATTGGAAATTTTAGACAAGACACTGCATATTTCTCTGAGGCTATTTTAGGAGAGTTCCAAAAGTGATTTCAAAAACAATTGAAAAAACCCCAGAAAGATATACATGTAAACCATATGTATGTGCATATACCCACGTACATAGCTTTGAATGTACATAATATGTAATATGTGCTGTATTTTAACATGGATTTTGAATGTATACTAAAATGCACCTATCTGTCTATTTTACTACATATAGTTTTAGTCTATACAAGACAATTAATTAATACATAGTCAAATATTATAGTAAGAAACTGAGGAAATGCTAAAAATACGCCTACTTTAGCCACTAGCATTGAGGGGAAGGAGGGAATGCAGAAGATGAAGAGACACAATAGACAAACTGCCTCCAACTGTGGGGTCTCTTATTTTGAAAGACAAACATTTCTAGCTCATGACAAAGGCTCACTGGGCAGCATAGCCGGTACTAAAAGTTTTCAGATCCTATAATCAAGAATCTACAAGTCACACTGAAAACTCCTGCCCTGGACAGGAGTGAAGTGGAAAATATTATAAATAGTATAAAAGCTGCCCAAAATAATCACACAATTTAGTAAAATTTAAATCACAATTTTAAGGGTTTTTTTTAAAATCTGAATTTATTGAGGCATTAATTCTCTTGTCGTGTTTTTAGCTTTTTATTACTCTTTTACTTTATGAGATTAAGTTATGATTACAAAATTTCTGCAATCCCTCTCCTCCCCATAAGCCATCCCTCTCCTGGTTATTTTTTCAAATTCATGACTTCTTTCCATTAATTGTTGTTATATGAATATATGTATATACACATACATAAATATTTCTGAACACAACCTGCTACAAGATATTAATTTAAGGTGTGTTACATTCTTTTATGCTGTATTTGTTTAACTCTATGAAGCTGTGTTACCTTGCCTGTCTAAAACATCTGGCTGTTCTTTTAAAGACCTGAATGGCCAATAACAAGACAGGAGCGGTTAGGAAGGCTGAACTAGATAAAGAGGAGAGGAGGATGCAAGAGGCCAGTCACCCAGCTACACAACCAGCAATGGAGTAAGACAGAATGATGAGTTAATATAGAATAGAGAAAGGTTAAAGTCCAGAGGCAAGTGATAGCTGGGATAATCAGTTAAGATAAGCTGATTATAAACAATCTAAGCTTAAAAAAAAGAATGCATAATTCATAAGAAAGAATAAGCCTCCGTGTGGGAGCTTGGTGGCAGGCCTGCAAAGAACAAAGAGTGAAAAAGAGCTTAAAAAAAAAAAACTACAACAACCTGCCTAGTCTGTGTAATGCTTCCTGCACGTATGCTTTCAGAGATTTCTGAAGAAACATATCCAGGTATTTTGAGCTAACATATGATAACAATGTGAAAGCTGTAAGCGGAGAGGATGAGCTTCAACAAAGATCATGGTTCAGTATTCTGCTTTAAAAATTAAAATAGTGTAGTGTTCCTTGAGGAAGAGACCAGTGGATAAAAGGATAGGAATTGATTGTCCTGAAAATTCCAGTACATTTAAGGGAACTTATAAAAGCACCAAAGGAAGTCAGCAGGAAATGATAAAAAATTATGTAATAAATGTGTTGTAGGAGGCTGCTTGTTCGTTCCGGGCTGCCCAAAACTGAAATAACCACACAGAAACTCTCTTAATTAGATCTCTGCTTGCCCCATTAGCTCTAACTTCTTCTTGGCTAACTCTTACATCTTAATTTAACCCATTTCCAGTAATATGTGTATTGCCATGTGGCTGTGGCTTACTGGCAAGATGCCAACTACTGTCTGTCTCTGGTGGGGCTACATGACTTCTCTAAACTCCACCCTCTTTCTTCCAGCATTCGGTTTAATTTTCTTCCTATCACAGGCTCAAGACAGTTTCTTTATTAACCAATGGTATTCACAGCATACAGAAGGGAATCCCACACAACCTCCCCTTTTCTGTTTAAATAAGGAAGGTTTAAATAACATAGAAAAATTACATACAACAAAACAGGTATCAAGCAAGAATTACTTACATTTATTTTATCTTTTATTATACCTAATAAAGCTACAACTATTTATTCTTCAACTCCATCAAAACTCCAGAAGGATATAATATTACCTAAGTAAACAGGAAGTACATTACAAGCAACTTCCAAAACTCTAGGATTGACAGAGACTTTTTGCTGCCTGGACAGTCACCCAAATTTCTTCTGTACCATTGGGGCATCCATCTTTAGCCTATAGGCCCATAGTATCCAGCAGACTTTTCCATGAAGCAGGAAATTTTAAAGAGAGTTCTGTCTATATTGGCAGTTTGACAGTCACTTTCTTCTGTGTCCTGCATAATGTCTGGCAGTCTCTTTCATGAAGCAGGAAACCAAAGTATTGTTTCACCTTTAGGCAAGTTCACCAGTCATTTCTCTGTGTGTCCTGCATGCCCAGTTCATATAGCATACTATCATGCAGTGCAGGCAAAAGCAGTTTCTTGCTCAAATGGCTAACCAACTCCATAAGGAGACTCTTTTATGTCCATCATCCTCTTGAAGTAGATTGATGCTGCCAGGAGCAGATGTGTCTCATTGTCATGAAAAGTCCTAAGTTCTGAAAACATTTTATATGTCATCTTCTGAAGGTCTCTGAAAGATGTGAGGAATACCTATCTAACTGAAATAAATCTCTATATATCTAGCAAACCTAGCTAACAACTGGAACAAACAAGCAGCCTCCTACAATAGATTTATTATAAATATTGTAACTGTAATGTTTGCTTGATAACTGTTTTGTTGTATGTAATTTTTCTATGTTAAAATTAAAACCTTTCTTATTTAAACAGAAAATGGGAGATCATGTGGGATTCCCCTCTACGTGCTATGAATACCATTGGTTAACAAAGAAATTGTCTTGAGCCCATGATAGGGTAGAGTAGAGCTAGGCAGGGAAAAGTAAACTGAATGCTGGAAGAAAGGAGGCAGAGTTAGGGAGAAGCCATGGAGCCGCTGACAGATACAGACATGGTGAAACCTTGCCAATAGGCTACAAGCTTCATGGTAGAATATAAAATAATGGAGATGGGTTAATTCTAAATGTAAGAGCTAACTACAATATGCTTAAATCATTGGCCAAGTAGTGATTTAATTAACAGTTTCTGTGTGGTTATTTCGGGAGTCTGGGTGGCTGGGAAATGAACAAGCAGAGGGGGGCTGGGAGTTAAGTAGTGACCTCCTACAACATAAATGCATGCAACAAAAATGTTTATTTTGAGGAAAAAAAAGTAAAATTAGAGATAAAGGATAGCAAACAGGAGGGGATTTGCAGATCCTGTTCCTTCAAAGAAACACAAATGTACCAATAGATAACTCAGAGAATACTCATGTGAACTCCATACTAGCTGAAGCTCCCTGCAGCCAAATAAGCTGTATGCATGAAAGAACTCCAATAACAAAAAGTAATGGAAGATAATGGTAATGGAATCTGTTCCATTTTTACTACAGCAGCCTCCTCCCTGTCAGCCCCTGCACCAGGAGAGCAGGTGTAGTAAATGCACTCTTCCCTCAGGAGAGAACCAGGAGGTAGAACTTACGCTGAATGCTCTGTTTTCTCAGAAGACTGTGTGAGGGACCGGTTTTCTGTTTCACCTGTCAGGGCATACTAATTGAAGTGACATATTTTAGATGCCTGGGGGCCCCAGAGGACAAAGATTTCTGTGTTTATTGCAGCCACAGAAGCCCAGAGAAGTCAGAGAAAGATGTCGCAACTACCTAAAAAGAAATTGAGAAACTGCAAAAGTGAAAATTGCAAAAATATCCTCACAAAAGGTTTGAGATGTCCCCAGACTTCTAGTGAGGTTAACTGGATGAAGCTAGTACATAATACTTTGAGAAATGACTATATTTTTTTCCAAATTCATAAATTAAGCAAAAGTTGTAAGACATGCATGTGCACACAATGGGGAAATATGGTTCAATGCAAGAAACAAATGAACCCTAATAAGCCAATGATAAATAGAAGTTTGTCACTTGTCAACTAAACACATAGCTCTAACTTGGATAGGAACGGGGGGACAGTTTGATCTTGAGCTCAGTAGGAGTAACCATGGCCTTGTAACAAGGATTGACGCTGCTTCCAGTGGCATATTCTAGGGTGGACATGGTTACAGGAGATTTTGTGGGGGGTTATAGGATAAAAAAGTCACAAATCAAGGCAGGAAGCCAGGCTATTGCAAAGCCAGGAAGCTGCTATAGATGTTTCAGATTCCATTCTTAGCTTTCAGATGTGAGGAAGGTCACGATCTGCTAAGAATACCTTCTAAAAGTTTTGATAGGTAGAAGATTAGTTTGGTGATGGAGGTTAGCAATGGATAGCTTTCAAAGGAACCAAAACTAGCCCAAGGTAGTTTGTCTTTGGTCTGTACAATTTTAATTCCTCATAAACAAAGCCCAGTGTTTGGTCCTTGGAAGTTGATGTGGGAGTGTCATATATCAATCTGTTGATTTCATTGGTTAAGTTATAATAAACCAACTGCTTGGCCTCTGCTTGGAACATAGATGGGAGGAGTAAACAGAATAGAATTCTGGGCGGAAGAGGAAGTGAGGTCAGACTCTGCTCGGCTCCCGAAGAGACGCCATGCTCAGCTCTCCCGGGTAGACGCGATAGCTCTGCTGTCTGAGGCACACGCGATGAAGATGGATGTAGGCTAGAATCTTCCCGGTAAGCGCACCTTGGGGTGCTTACAAACATCATTAGAAATGGGCTAGTCCAGGTGCAAGAATTAGCCTGTAAGGGTTAGAGTTCATGGGCCAAGCAGTTCTTTAAATGAATATAGTTTGTGTGTTGTTATTTCGGGCGTGAGCTAGCCAAGCGGCTGGGGTGTTGGGGACGCAGCCCCGCCGCTTCTTATTTCAACAGGAAGTCACAGCACAGGCACCACCCTTCTGATTCTGTCATGAATGCTGAGGGAACTTCAGTTTATAGAATTAAATATATTACAAATCATTTAAAAAAAAACAAATAGGCAAACACACGAACTAAAAGCAAAAACTATACTTAATAGAAATAAAATATCAGTATAGAGAAATTATCATAAAAAGAGAAGAATGAGAATTGTGGAGCTGAATTTATAATAAAGGGGCTCAAAAAACATCATCAGGAAGAAGGAAGAATAAAGTCCTGGGGCATGGAAAGGCTCCTGTCAATAGAAGAAAAACAAAGATGCCAGGAATATGCAACAATGTTCAACATCACTAATTGTTAGGGAAATGTAAGGAAAAGTCAGAAGAGTATCACCTGACTACTTTGAGGGTGATTATTGCCACAAACACAAGTAGATTTTGGTGACTGGAAAAAAGGAAACCCTTCCATACTTATGATGGGGATGTAAATTGGTAGAACTATTCTCACAGCAGACTATGAAGACTTCTGGACAAAAAAAGAGTTAAAACTTATTATGCTTCAGCATTTAGGGGTGTTGTCAATGTTTCTGTCCTGCCTGGTTCCCACAGTCATTAAATCCCAAAGAAATCACACAGAGGTCTACAATAACTATAAGCTGATTGGCCCATTAGCTCATGCTTCTTATTAACTCTTATAATTTATATTAGCCCATTATTCTTATCTGTGTTAACCAAATGGCTTGGTACCTTACTCAGAGAGGCAGTCACACCTTGCTTCTTCTGTGGTGGGGTCACAACTGCAGAAAAATGGGCTTCCTTCTTCCCAGAATTCTCCTGCTCTCCTTGACCTTCCTCTACTTCCTGTCTGGTTGTCCCACCTATACTTCCTCCCTGGCTACTGGCCAATCAGCATTTATTTAAGTTATAATTGACAGGATACAGACCAATGTCCCACAGCATAGGCAAGTATATAACTGAAGAAAATGAAATTATCTTTCATTTTCTAGAAGTGTTATTCATAATAGTCCAATATTGGAAAAGCTAGTAGTTAAGGAAGCAATGGCAAATCATGCACAGATATGATATACATATACATTTATAAGTATAATTTATCAAGACATGATGCTATAGGACTTAAAAACAAAGTAAGAAATATAACTGAAACAATAACAACACATGAATAAAAAATAAATTATATATATATACATATACAGACATAAATGATTTTATGGGCTCAAATATAATCTTATTTTATATGACAACATAAACAAATTTTAAGAATAATGTGACTCTACTTTAAATTTCATTATACATGTATATATTTTAGCAAGATTCTACAGCTGTATGTTTCCACATGTTTTAAAGGGTCTTTAGTGTTAGTTGTCCCTCATGTTCTTTCCTTTACCACAATCTCCCATTCCCCATCCCCATTTCATACTCCTATTCTGATTTCCCCTTTATTATCTCTTCAGAATATCATGTTATGTTTCTTCTTCTGTGGGAAATCCCCTCCTTCTTCCTGGTGCATTTCTTAAGAACCTATCGCTATGCCCACATACATCAGAGAAGCTGCTTCTAGCAGAAGATAAGAATTAACACAGAGACCCAATAGCTGGACAGTGTGCAGAGAATGAGAGACTTTGGAGCACTCAGTCCTAAATGGGATGTCTTCATAGAAGCCCTCTCTTCAAGGTTCAGGGATCTGTGTGAAAGAGGAAACAGGGAAACTATAAGAGCCCGAGTTTGTGGATGAGCTCAAGGAAGCAATGTCTTGCCAACACAACAGGACTGACTTACATATGGTTTTACCAAGTTGAGGCAGCACATGCGAGACCTGCAAATGTCCAAGCCAGACAAAATCCAGCAATGAAGAGAGAAAGAGGACATAAACTTCCATTCTAAGCCAAGAAGCTATTTGCAGTTAATACCTGCCAGGAAATGGAAATTCATTGTCTACAACGGAATATCATAGGGCATATCAACCACATTCCAGGGCAGGCCCCGTGTCACGGATATCTGGCCAACACAAAATAAATTCCATGTTGTTTTGTTTTGTTTGGTGTGTGTTATTTTTGTTTTGTTTGGTGTGTATTATTTTTGTTTTGTTTGGTGTGTGTTTTGTTTGGCGTGTATTATTTTTGTTTTGTTTGGTGTGTGTTTGTTTTGTTTGGTGTGTGTTATTTTTGTTATGTTTAGTTTTTTTGTCTTATGAGATCTTGTTTGATTTTTAATTTTTTTTGTTCTTTTTTTTTGAGAGGGAGAGCATAAATGGTATGTGTATAAAGGTGGATATGATTTGGGAGGAGGTAGGGAAGTAAAAAAGCATGATCCAAATATATTGCATAAAAATATTTAAATAAAAATCATGTATTTATGAAATATGGAAGTAATAAAAGATCTTTTTTGATTTTTTATTACTTTAGTTTTTCATTAATAATTTCAAAAAAGAATACTATAGCTGTATAAACCAGTTGCAAAACCCAAATACCACTGCAATTATCAGCCTACAATGAGGGCAGTTTCCTGCACTGGGCCACACCAGATTGGTCCTGCCAACAATAATCCATGGCAGGCACAGATGTTTACTTCCCTTCCTCTCCCTGCTTGACTCTTGGCTTGATGAATTCTTGAGTAGGAGAGTCATTATTATCAATTGTGTACCTTCTGCTGTGATATCCAACTCCAATCGATGTAGTTAAACTAAGTGGGCCATAAAATCAAGTGAATGAGAAAACAATTCGAATGGTGAAGACCTTAGAATGATAGACAGGATTAACCGGGAGATTAAACAAGTGGGGGACAAGAGTGGTTCGTATGCAGTCTGTACCTATCTGAAATTTTCAGAGATATGTTTTAGTAATTAAAAAGGAAGCTGCACTATTCAGCAAACTCTATACTTACATTTATATAGGGTATTCAAGAGTTAAGCGACACTAGAAAATAGAATGTTGTGAGACAGGGTGTGAGGGGATTTTCAGATATGGAGAGTTTCTATTTTCAAGATAGAAAGTTTCTAGAGATCAGCACAACTTATTTAGTTAACCCTATTAAATCACATGTTTCAGTCATTAACATGGTAAAATTTTATCAGTTTGAGATTTCTTATATACATATAATATGTTTCCATCCAGCCCAACCTCTATTTCCTTTCCATCAATGCTTCCCATAGATTCACATCAGTTTCTCTCTCAACTTTATATGTGCTTTTTAAAAACTCACTGAGTCTACTTAATACTTTCATATTGTCTCACAACACATGAAGTGAAATCGTCTCATAAGTAACAGGAATAAAAGTTTTTTATAATTTAAATATTTATTTGAATAATGCAATGAGCCTGTCATAAGTATGCATGTGTCATGCAAGCACATGTATTCTTTGTCCTTGTCACTTTATCTCCCTGTATATATGCACTTTTCAATATGTACACATGTATATGTATACACATATATGTATACACACAATTATATATGCACACACATATATGTATGTATGTATGTGTATATATATATATATATATATATATATATATATATATATAAAGAGAGAGAGCGCACAAAATGTCAATCTACCACACAAATGGACATGTGAATTTGAATACAGTGACTGCTTCTCTGGGGAATCAATAATTTGTGTCAGAGCAGCCTGTGAGTAGAGTATTTTATTATTAGTAGAATTGGAGCACTTAGCCATCAATAATTTAGCCATTTACGCTCTCAACATCGCTTGTTGAAAAATTGATTTGACCTTTGCCCACAGACTGCTGAGTCAGACCTGTCAGTGATTTCTCCGTTTTTGTAGTTCCCATGTGACTCCATGACCATGTAATGAGTTCAGTGTCTTGGAAGACGAATTAGTAAATCAATAATTATTTCATGGAGAAGCTACGTGTTTCAAGTAGCTACATGATGAAGATTCAAATTAGGCCACAGGAAAATAATAGAAAGTTTTTGTAGAGCCTGCATGCTTCTTGGTATAATTTGATTCTAAATGGCCCCATGCCTGTTTGCACAAAGGACACAAAATCTTTAGCATCCTTCCCTTTTAGAGACGGCTGTGTTTCCCTTCTTTGGGTTCAGATGGACATGTGTCTGTGTTATCTAACAGATTATGATGAAGGAATGCCAGGAGACGTCTCAAATTAGGTAGTCAAGCAGGCATTAGCAGGCTTCATGACCACTTAAGATGAATCCCTTCCCCCTTAGTCACCTTTTCCCTTCCTGACTATTTCAAAGGATTAGGTTGGAATTAATCAGGGCTTGTTTAAGATCATTAAAGGGCAGCTGCTTCCTCCTGGTAAGAAAACTGGATTCTGAGATTTACTCCGGATGATAGCTCTCAAAAGATAACAAACTATTGTCTCTTCCTTTAAGAGGAAATACAGGGTCTGGAGAGATGGAGAGGGCTATGGTTTCATGCCCAGATCTTCTTTTCTGGCCTTTGAGGCCATGTTCCCTTATTTCCACATATCCATATACAGATACACACATATACACATGATTAAAACACAAAATAAACCTTAAAAGATGATAATCCATCTAAGCCTGCGAATCACCTGAGGGAAGCATCTCCCAGCAAAGCTGCCTATAATGAGGACTTCTTATCCTGTTATTGAGACAATATACTCTTACTCCCCAACCCACAGCCCCAGCCTAAGTGCCAATTATTACAGATCTCCACTGTCAAGTTTGATCACTTTTATGCATTCTAATACAAATACAACATTGTTGGTTGTTTTACTCTTTACTCTTTATGCTTTTCGGTGGGCCCACCACCAACTCCTCCCAAAAAAATCACACATAGAGGCTTATGCTTAGCTTTGAATACCCGGCATTAGCTTGACTTGTTTTTTGCCAGCTTTTCTTAACTTACATTGTCTCGTCTACCTTTGGCCTTGAGACTTTTATCTTTCTCTATTCCTATTACCTTTTTTCCCCTTCTTACTTGTTTCTGGCTGTGTAGCGGGGTGGCTGGCTCCTGATGTCCTCCTCATTCCTCTCTCATTGCCAAATCCTCAAATCCATTTCTCCCAGATTTCTCCTCATATTTCTCCCTATATTTCTCCTCTCTGCCTGCTATCCCTGCCTATTTCTCTTCTGCCTCGCTGTTGGTCGTTCAGCTCTTCATCAGACCACCAGTTAGGCAGGTACAGTAACACAGCTTCACAGAGCTAAACAAATGCAGCATAAACAAAAGAAACGCACCTGAAAATAATATTCTCCAATGCAATGTTCTTTTTCCTTTTCTGGTTTCATCTTTTTTTATTAAAAATTAGAAAAACAATGTTTAGAATGGTACTTAAAACGATATTCTGAGGGTGTCTGTCTAGTAAGATAGAAGGGTAAGAAAAAGGAACACACACATGCACTTAGAATACATAGAATTTGGAACTGTTTTCTGCGGTTAGTGAAAAATTACAAAATAAATAAACAATTGAACTTAAATAAAACATTTTTATAATGATACATATGCAAAAAATATTAAAATTAACAAGTACATAAGTAAAAAAATTTAAGATGCAGCTCTATAAACAGTACAACTATAATTATAAAACTAAATATTTAATTTAGTAACAATTATTTCATCACACATTCTCTAGAAATAATAACTAGAAAAATAAAAATATAAAATAAGTTTAAAATTACTTAATGCTTTTACATGCTTTCTGTGAATTTTTTGATTTTTATTATTTTGTGAGATGTCACAGCACATCTCACACAGTAAGTGGTGTGTCAGTCTCCTTATTTATTCATTAACAATTTTTTTAAAGTCTTATTTTGTAAAACTTGTAAAACATTTTTAAAGACCTTGAGAATTTTATAGTTGAGTACTGTGTTCATATTATTGCCACCTGTCTCCCACTCTTCCTATGCCCTCTACTACTCCCTAGCAAATCCATAACCTCTTCTGTAATTACTGTTGTTACACAAACACACATGCTTATACATTGTTGCATATACATATATACACATGTATATGCATGTACATATATACAACCTGCTGCATTGAGAGTTGACCATCTGGGATTTGATAACCTATCAGGAGGCTCTTTCTTATAGACTTTTGATTCTCCCTCTTTAGCTTTGGGTGATTTCCTGTGAGATCGGGATATCACTTGGTGCTGTCGTTACACAAGTCTTGTTTGTTCAGGTGATCATACTGCTGGAATTGCATGGGTGACGCTTTCCTGTAAAGTATAGAAGAAGACAGTATCTTGCAGCAGATGGCCTGCTCCCCAAGTTCTCGAATCATTCTGGCCCTCTTTCATGATGTTTTCTGGTCCTTAGGCCTGAAAGTTCTGTTATTGGTGTATCAGTTTTAGTTGTAATAATCATAATCATAAATGTTCCTTGCATTTTGACCACTTGTGGATTTCTGTAATGGTCTCCTTTTGTGGATGCCAGTCGAACCCCTAAGCATGGCCTGCTTGCCCTGACAGACTGGACATTCTCAATCTTTCTCAGAAAACCACCCCTCCCCGACGCAGCTGCCTGCTAACGTCCACAGCTGAACCTGCCTGCTTTCTTGTACTCTAACTCAAAACACAGGGCCATCTTTCTTCCTTTTATTCCTTTCTCCTCCCCGTAGCTGCCAAGATTTATATCCTGATTGCCCTACAATTTTTCTCCCAAACTCTAATAAAATGGTTCTTGAGCTACCTTCAGAGCCCATTTTTAATTCTTTCATAAAATAAGACAAAGAACTGTGTTCTGCGAGGTCTGGAAGTGATCTATAATAGCCAAGTTGGACTTCAGATTAATAAATTTGTTAGGCCATATCGTTTCCGTTAAGGATTTGAGAGTGAATTCTGGGGGCATCAGTCAATGCCTATTTTTAGCTTCTTGTAGCTGTACAAGGATTTTGCAAAGGGGCTGCGTGTGTCCCTCCATGAGGTTCACACCTAGGAGAAGTGGGATGCCTGTTGTTATTTTAGGTGACCCAGTCACCTGCAGAAGAAAGAAATGTTCACAGTGGTCAAGGACTTGCATTCTTAGTACTATTTGATGCTTTAGGGCCTGGAATCTGCAAGGCACAAAATAAAATAAAATAAAATAAAATAAACAAAGACCATAAAAACAGCAACAACAAACTTTAAAATAATAAGATTTAAAGTAAGTTATGTTGTCTCAGGATTCCAACTGGGAGAGATAAACCACCGTATTAGTCAGAACTCTGTATAGGAGCAAAATTCAAAGAATAAAATATCTATATGAGATTTATTAGCCTGGCTTACAGAATGTGCTCTAAGTAGTTCGGCAATGGCTGTCTCGTTTTGTAAAGTCTTGAAGTAGTTGTTCAGTTCATGAGGTCGGATTCCTTAATAGTCTCCCACTTATGCTGAAGGTTTGAGGAGTTCCTGGAAAACTGCTGGTCTTCAGTATGCACTGGCATCCCAAAGAAGCTGGTTCTAATGTCAGAGAAAGAATTCCACAGCAGCACAATAGATGAATGTGCCTGCGAAAAATGAGGACAACCATTCCTGCTTCATAGAATCAGATGAAGAAAATCGCTCACAGGTGTGGTCAGTGTCTTCCGTTGTAGTTGCTTATCAACACAGTCCAAATGAGAGGTCAGAAGTTAGAGTATATAGGGAGGCAGCCCTACTTTCAGATCCAGCTTTCCAACTGAGTTCTAGCAGCATTTTACAACTTAACAATGAGTGTTTATTATGAATCCATAGCAGGAACCCCAATTCCCCATTGGGGAACCCTGGTAGTTTCTGCTTTGTTTTCTGTATTCTAGAGCACTGAGCTTTGTGGAGGAGTGAACCTCCCCAAGTACATAGGCATCCCGGAAGCTTACAACTGCAAAGAGGCTCTGCTCTCTGGGAGAGAGGAAAAGTAGCCCAGTGCCCAGGAAGAAACAAGGGGTCAGTTGTGCCAGTTGCCAGTCAAAACACACACCAGTGGGTTTACATAAACAAATGGTGACATTTTTGTAACACTTATGAAAATAAAATGTTTCTGTTTGACTGGGGGTGAAAAATCCAAAGCGTTTGCATATTTATCAGGCATCATTCGGCATTCTTTTTTACAGAGAGGCCTCTTGAGTGATCTAATTTTAATATCAAACAACCTGGATCCAGCGTACTGACAACCATTGGTGTAAACACCCCTGTGTGACTAAGAACATATGGTAAATATTCTCAGGGGTCAGAGTGTCCAAGGACAGGTGGAAATGAATCACAAGCTCCCTCATTACAAGATGAGGAAACAGATTCTCCAACCTTAGCTCCTAAGATCGCTCCAAACTGCATTCACTCACTCACTCTCACTCATTTTTCATCTCTTCATTTACTGAGCATGCACAAGGCTGCCACTACCAACCAAGGCTGTTGCCTCAGCTTCAGTTAGGCTTCCTCTAACTCCTTCTCTTTAGTTTCAAATTTTTTTGGGTTGGGGGAATGTATTTAGATATAAAAAGCAAATGGAGCAGTTGATACTCTCTCCCAGGACAGCATGGGAAAGGGGTTGAGAGAGCCAAGATGGAAGCACTTAGCCTTCCCCAGTCTCACTCTTGGGCCTGGCCAAACCACCAGTGATCGGTGATCTCTGCAATTCCCAGGCCTGTTTATCCAGATTCATTTCTCATGCATGTATTTTTCAGAGTGCTTCTGTTTAACGCAACTTCATGTCCTAAAATCTGGCATGAAAACGGAAGCATCTCAGAATCACTGATGAATGTAACCATCAAGGGAAATGGAGGGAAATTCTGAGGTCTTCCATGTGGAGAAAATGAACTGAAACTTGTACAGTGAGTTTAGATGTCATGCAGAAGACAGGAAAAAGAATAAAATAGGGATGCTAATCCTTATCCACTTTCCTCTCCATAAATGTTTTACAATGTACATTAATAATATCTGAATGCATTTCCATATCAGCTGCACGTATGAAAGCTATCAAAGCTCCCTGGGTTTTTTTTTTTTTTCTTTTACTGTGCTCATCAGATTTGAACTAGTGAGCTGATCTAGGGTGAATAATTTAAAGCCAATTTGAGAAACAAAATAATCGTTTGTAATCTTATATAAAATGAAGAGAACAATATAATCTGATGAACTACATAACAATTCAGAAATAAGTTTAGATGCATCAACTTACTGATAAGGAGAAAGGATAATGGGAAAATTAATGAGGTAACTAGGAACACTCGTAGTCATCCTTTGTCTATTTTTCTCATTTAGGAAGTGATATAAGCAAAGCAGTTGTGTGGGCTAAAGGGAGAATAGAAGAACAGATATTTATTGATCGCCTACCCATGACTGCAAGCTATACCTCTTATTTCATTTGGTTCATGATTAAAATTTTCAAGGTAAATATTGGAACTTTATTTTCAGTCTAAGATTAATGAGCAGAACTGAGTAAGGAAAGGAGAAGGAAGTGAGATCAGATTCTTATTAACTTTACAGAATGGAGTCTTTTAACAAAATATAGAAGTAAATATACAAAGTATAGAAGCAAAAACAATGCATGTTTTTATTGAGTTTTATTAAAGAAATAGTATTCTTGGATATGAAATCTGTAGTTTCAATTTCTCAGGTTTGTAACTTGTGATATTCCAGTGAGAATTTCAAAGAACTGCATAAAAGAAAATCGAATTTTGAGGTGGATGGTGTAAAGCAGGAGCTGGACGGGCCAGACTTAGGAGTAATTTCATGAGCTAACAACTCTTTTTGGCTTGGTTAACAAACTGAAAGAGTCTATTGTATAACTAGAAAGCCAAAGAAGGTCTTCCTGCAGTAAAATGGAGAAATAGTTCAAAATAATCTAGACTGTTTAGAACTCTCCTTCATCTTGGAGGTTGAGTCCTCACGATGCTGCAGGTAAGGTAATGAGAAATAAGCAGCTGTGGCCAAAGTAGTACATCTTTTCCTTCCTGCCCATCTCATGACTATTGACTACATTTCTTAGGCTCCACGAGGTCCCAATTCCTTACTCAGGTGCGGAAAGTGAGAGTCCAGTGAGCAGAAGAGATGCAGCGTAGGGCCCGTGTCAGGGAAGTAGAATATCTCTGACCTTCTGAGCAGGTTGCACAATTTCTGAGCCATGATGGTCTGCCTGAAGAGATTTTTTCTGGTATTACACATGAAAGACAAAAAAGTGAGAATAGAATTGTAAGTCCCATTTTTACCAAATCCAAAATGCATTTAAGACAGATGGAAGATGATAGAAGGACCAAGATGTGGAAGTGATCTTGCTTTTTACTGTCCTGCTCGGTCAGTAGAAATAAAATCTATTTCCTGAAACTTTCTAACTTTTAAAGCAATTTTCCCTGATTCAAATCATAAGAGATAAGACATTTTAAAGGTCAGTAGTTCACTTCTTAATTTTTATAACAGAGTCTTCTGCTGCTTTTAAGGAGAAATCCACAAGGTTTCTCAGCTTATGACCTCTTCCACTCACATGCCCTGGCCTTAAAACTGGAAGATGCAGTGGACATGAACACTATGATAGACTCTACATAGATTAACTGTATGAGGGAATAGCAGGCAGAAAGTCACCACTAACCATAGGGTAGAGATGCATAATTTAGACTTTGAGTGATTTCCCCTAAGCTTCGAATCATGGATGGTAGGCAGAGTGAAATAAAAAATTTAAACTCCTAGCCATGACTTAAAAAATTATATTCATTACTGATTTAGCTTAAAGGGGAAACATATAAGATCCATTAAGTCTCTTATTGAGATCAAAGATAAAATGCAGTCCTGGGGAGAGCTTTACTGATTAACAATGCTGAAACAAGAAAAAAAAATGTTTCTAGATCTTTCCAAGGTTTTATTGTACGCTTAATTAAGTAACCAAAAGTCTTAGACCCTAGAACTGTCATAATTACAGATGAAATTAATCCACCTGTCCAATAAGAAATAAACTCAATTTGTTTTTATTTAAAATATTTTCCAACAGCTGATTGAAAGAACATGATCCTACTTCCTGTCAAAATGGTTCAGTCAGCTCCACAAGTAATCCACATATTGCTGTTATAAAATGGAAACTGCTGTGGCCTTAGAGTGCCAGCAACTATAGCACTTATCTGGTGGCAGAGGAGAATCAATGGTGTACAGCCCCTTGCCACCTTGACTTGTTTGCACACGGTTGCAACCAGAGGACACAGCCCTAGTGACATTGGGACAGATTAGAAACCCATTCCCAATGGGAGACAGCCCAGATGGAAAGGTTTGCAGTAAAATAGAAGGAACTTGATCTAGAAAACTCATAAACGTCAGCCTTAATTCAAGAATTAAAAGAAAATATTTACCCAAATTCACCAAGAGGCAGTATAACAACTGTAGCATTGGGCAGGAGTTTCTTGATCAGTTATTTATAGACTCTTCATCCAGCATTTCACAAATTGGGACTTGCTTCCACTCAGACAATTTCTTTCTTGTCAGATATAAATAATGGGAGCTGCTGTGAAGCATTTGCATTTTATTGTGTATCTTACAGGGACATGATTGCAAAATGTAGCAGATGTGCAGCTCTCCTCCATCTGAAATTTAAGTGGAACACAAAAAATTTACTGATGACATATAGTAAAAAGAAATACTGAAAGTAAAGTGAATGGGTGTATAGTTTACATTTTAATAGTTCTCTGGGAAAATTTTGATCTCTATAAAATAATGGGTATACATAAATCATTCAAGTGATACAGATATATAGATTATAAAAATAAAAGTTTTCTTCACACTTACCCAGATTACATTCCTCTCAGTAGTGAGAAGCATTTCAGTAAATGAGTTTACATTTCTTAATTATTTTCTGAGAAATATTACACACACATTTCCGTACACAATTTAAATAGCATTTACTTTAACTGATTACATGATTACATATTATTGATTGGGATTAGTTTATTGAGATACCTTATATAAAGTTTTAACCTCAATTTATTCAACTATTTTACCCAGATAAAAACTGTTCTTTTATATCTGTCTTGTCAAAAATAATTGCTAGCCAATAAACATAAACTTTCAATAATCTATAGCCTCCAAATAAGACTACTACAAATGTATCCTCCAGAACTTGATGATAAGACCCTATTGCTGAAGACACAAGATACTAAATCCATAGACAATGGAGAAGACAAGCTGGTACTCATCTGGAAGTTCCATCCCTATTAACTAGCTTCCACAGTGCTGAAAGATGCAATGCATGCTCCCAAAGGAGAAAACTAATCATCAGTCTTACCCAGTTGTGATCCTTATGGGCTACAACACAGCCAGACTGATAGTGAAGGCATAAAAGTCATGAAAGTAACCACCCACTTTCTGATTGGACTCAGCCCCTGCTCTGTAAGATGAAACCCTTACCTGGCACTGCCATTGAGGCCAAGAACCTAAGGCTAGACTGGGTATCTGGCTCTAGAAGAGAATGTATCATGATTATTCTTCTAAGTTCACATAGCATTTATTAAACCAACTCTTAATGACTTATTATGCTCATAGATTAATGCCTCATCAGAAAAACTTCTTTTCTTCATTAGATGGCAATTAACACAAAAACATACAGTTAATCATGGTACACAGAATAAGTTACTGAGTCGTGCTCAGTCTGGAATGAGACACTGATACCACATTCCCCCTTCCAAGGCTCAGGGACCATGGGATAATGTAGGAGGCTGCTTGTTTGTTCCCAGCTGCTCAGCCCCAAATTAAGCACACAGAAACTGTTTTAATTAAACCACTGCTTGGCCTATTAGCTCTAGCTTCTTATTGACTAGTTCTTATGTCTTAATTTGACTAATTTCTATTAATCTGTGTATTGCCACATGGCTGTGGCTTACCTACAAGCTTCTGTCCATCTGGTGTATGTCTCTGGCAGGGCTACATGGTTTCTCCCTGACTCCTCCTTTTTTTCTCTCAGCATTCAGTTTAGTTCCCCCTTAGCTCTGTTCTGCCCTGCTATAAACCCAAAACAGTTTCTTTATTCATTAACCAATAAGAGCAACACATATACAGAAGGACTTTCCATATCAGGGCAAGAATGGATAAAATATAAGATCCCATTAATGAAGATGATTACAGGGAAAGTATTTTTCAAACAACAGGGAAGTTATACATATGAGCTTACGGTGGTTATGATACTAGGCAAAAGATCTGAACAAGCTCAAACCAGACTAATCCCAGCTGGGAGAAGGGAGGTAGTCACGAATCCCCACCCTTAGCTGAGGAGCTATTGACTATAGATAGCTGCTGGAAATTGTGATTCAAATTTCTTGAAGGATATATAGCCCCTGGTAGGTCCAGTGGATAGCCAAACCCAATAATATTGAGAGCAGCACAAATTAGCCTTGGTTCATTTTATTTAAAAGAAAACATGAAGTTGAGTGGGCAATGAAGGGATCTAGAAAGAGGCAGGGTTGAATATAATCAGAATATATTGTATGAAATACTCAAAGAACTAATTAGCAAACTCAAAAAGAGATTGCAGTGATTCACAGGTCAGGAGAGATTGTATAGGTTCAATCCACTGTCTTCCCCTTAGGAACGTATTTAACTATTGTAAGTCACAGAGGAGTGTGTCATGAGTTTTTTTTTTTTATTTTATTTGCAAGGGAGCTGTCACTCACCAGTATAAAGATAGCACCAACCAGTGTTGCGGTTTGAATCCTTGACCCAATGCCGTATGAGACATATGATTCAGATTTGTAACATTTGTTAATAATGCTTGAGACAGATTTCAAGTGACCAAATTGATGGCACTGAACATAGAACTGAGAACAGATTCAAACTTTTTGTTCTTATCAGTAGCTGAATAATGGCTCTCAATATATCATTATCACCCAGTGCCCTTATCTAAGAGAACACTACAGACCTACAATAATGAAAATCAAAAGAATTGTGAAGGAGAGCTAGCTTAAAATTAAATGTAATAAATGAAATAACAGTGAAAATAAAAATAGATGATTAAAACATTTTTATAGTAGGAAGAAATAAAGAAATCTTATGGGGAGTATTTTAAGCAGAATGGTTGTGTCCAAGGAATACCATTTTATAAATCAGATACTTGACACAGTTTATGAGTAGTTAAATGATACACTCAGTGGGCAGATACATTTAAGCATTCCATCAAGTTACAGTGAAAATATTTATATGATGAAATTGTCCTTCATGTCTTTCTTCTTTGGTCAGTGTTGAGAAAAATATCCACCTTCCACACACAGAGAAATTAGATAGAACATATATCAAAACTAATTTCACTTGACAAGTTTATTGATGTTCAGGGGAAGTGGAAACCCAAAAGCTTAATAGACGAGAACTCTAGAAGTTCAGTGTATGCAGTCAGGAGTGATACACAGCAGCTTTAACAGACATAAGCTTATCCTCCTAGTTCTGTGAGTTAGGCATCTGGATGGACTCAGTTTGGCGGGTTTCTTTTTTCAAGGTGTTATGAAGATAAATCCATGCTATTGGATGGCTGGAGCCTTCTTAGGAGGCTCTGGCAAGAGTGCATTTTCCAATAGCTACATCTACATCTGCCAGGAAAGTATAGCCCTCAGCCCCAGGTCTCTGTTTCCTTTGTGGCTCTCACCTGGGGGAAACTTGGCATCTTAAGGACTCTCGTCCTTACATTCTCCATCTTGGAGCCTATAGTCGTGCATTTATACTTAGAATATGCTCACTCTACTGCTGTGCTGTTAAACAAATGTGTAAAATGAGCCCACTTCTGCAAACCAGAACAGCTCCTGTGTAAGGTCTGTAACCTCAGTCACAACTGTGAGTTCACGCACACCATTATTACTTAAAGTCATGGACACTTTGATGACTCAGGACACAGTTAACAGTGACAGCATCTAGAGTAGAGTTTAAAATCACTCCCAGGGAAATGTTTGGGAGCATCACTAAACAGTAGTGACAACAAATGATAGACAGTTGAGTTTTGGTTTATGAGAATTGTTCTCATATCACGATGTGATGTGACACTCATGTATGAAGATGCATGTTCTTCTGTACATGTACGTATGTGACATTCTTGCTAATATCCATATATTATTTTTCCATTTGTGCTGAATCTAGTGAAATGCACCTACAATCCCAGCACTCTGGCAGTCGGAGTAGGATGTCATGCTTTCAAAGTCAGCCTGGATTACATCAGTCATACGATGTTTAAAAATTTTTAGAAAATCCAGTACTTCTTATTTTATGCTTTTATAATTAGTAATGAATATTTAACATTATCAGATACCTTTTGGGATCTATGATAATGTTTATTTCTTTGATTCTATCAATTAGCATGGTATATTTGTTTGTTATTATCTTAATAGGTTTATTGTTTATTTTTTCTTTTATTTTTGGATTGTAACTAAATCTCTATAATGTGAAAGTTTCTACACATATCTTTGTATAACTGTTTACTTCATCTTCTTATTTAAATTTTCTTATTTGTTGTGGTCTCATAGGACCTAAGATTCCCTTTTCTTTATACTGTGAAATTATTTCAATATTACATCATTAGCTTTTCTTTAAGGGATTAAAAATCCTAGAATCTATAAACCACTAGATATTAGATTATATAAAGAACAATTTTAAAATACATTCGTTAATTTTTTCATCGTATTAGAAGAATGCCTTACTTAAAACTAGAAAATCTTCTGCATGAGAATTTTGAAGTCATAAAAGAAGCAATATTCAAAGTCTCATGGAGGTCAACTAAGGTTTGACCCCTTGTGGTGGAACTAAAGCCCGAGCATAGAGTCCCTGAGGTGCCTTGTTAAAAGCAAATCTTCTGTTACAATTGAAACATCAGGATATCAGAGACATTAGTATCATAAAACATATGTGCTGTAGAGCTTCATATACAGAATACAGGACTTTAGGCACTTTTCTTTTGTTGATTAGTATAGAATTAATAAGTGTCTGCTTTCCAACAAGTATGCTTTCTCTGTTTTGTTCCTCTCTAACTGTACACAGGAGTACAGCCAAAATAATATTGAACCAGGGATTTGTTTCAACTCCGGTGATATTGCCAGCTTATTGTGTGGGTTTGGGTCAAGGGCAGGGCTGTCATGTGTTATAGACTATGTATGTCACCCATTGCTGGTAGCAACAAGATGTGGCCACATTGTCCACTCTGTGTAAGAGAGAAAAATGAATAGAAATTGGATAATGAAGGCCAGGACTCCTCTGGAGGAATTCTATCTACTGTGAAGCTACTTTATTTTACCTTTGAATCATTATAATTGACAGGACTTTCTTGGAAACCAGTTAAGCAGTATAATTTCATCTGTTAAATAGCCATAGAGATAAAAACCTAAAGAAAAAAGCATTTGAAGTTACTAGTCTTCTTTTCTGAGCAGAGTATTCTGAGAAACTTTTTCAAATGTTAAAATGTCTTTTTTCTGCATTTTACTAGATTCGACTTTTCTAAATGGATTATGAGAACTGTGGGTGTATAAGTATGTGTTTATGTGTGTGTGTGTCTGTGTATGCATGTGTGTGTAGGACAATGTTATCTGTCTTTCTTTTTGATCTCCACCTATTTTTTGAGAAAAGATGTCTCATTGAGCCTGAGGTCATCAATTAAGCTAGGCCAACTGATGACTGACCTAAAGAATCTGCCTGTCTCTACCCTTCACATTGGAAGTTACAGCTACATGCCTCAATGCTAGGCTTCCTATATGGGTGCTAGGCATCTGAACTTCGTTCTTCACATCCACATACCAGACGCTATTGACTAAGCATTCTTCCCATCCATAGATGGCATGCATGTGTAATTCAGTGTTATTTAAAATATTACTAAACAAACATAATTTGCTGGGTGATGCATAATCATAATTATGCTTAAAGCTAGATCATTAAATATTAAACAATGGATAAAAAATTTGTCTTTCCGCTCTTTTTCTATTTTGATAACTGCGTTATATAACTTTTTTACATTAAATTTTTTTGTAAATAGACATTTATATAAAAGGTTTTGGCTGTAAAAGTCTTGCTTGTATGAATTAGTTTTTAAATCAATATTTCATGAAGTTTAATTTGCTGAAAAAAATCTAATTATGTACTAAATTGCCTGATAGTCAACCTTAAAAGAAACAACAGATAATGATTTTGAATAATTTAAATAATCTGCTTTGAATACAGATTAGTACCAAGAATAACTAAAACATTTTCAGCGCTTAAGAAAAAGGGACAATTTCTAGTCATCTGTTTAAATCTTGCTAAAAACTTCAATGTAACTGAAGAAAAACATTTTTAAAATAGGTAAGTGTGACCCCTGGAGAAAGTGCATAACCACATGCTCACGAAACTAGCCCTGTCCATGTGGAATACTGTGCGGACAGAGAATAAATGGCAGCCTAAGACGATACATTAATCTCACGTTAGTGATAACTGATGAGACATATAAAATTCAGTGTTTAAAAATCAGAGAGAAGCTGTTATGACCTCGTGAAATGAGTGTGGGATGCTGGAAAGCAATTTCAGACAGTAGGGATGCTCTTATAATGAATTCTATTCATGATTACAAGCAAGAGAATGGAAGGCCAGTGATTTTTTTTTCAGTGTGCTGATTACACATGCATCATCAGAGGAGTTCAAATTTTAACGAGTTTTCTTTTTTATAAAATAAAACAAGACATATTACCAAAGGCAATTGTCATTGCTGGGATATTAAAAAACTGAGGATGATTGGGACTCAAGTTCTATAGGTGGTCATTTCATATATACATCTAAATACACAAGTGCATGCATGTACACACACATGCATGCACACACGCACACAAGTGCACATGCACGCACTCACACACTTTCTCACATACCCATACACACACACAAGGACACATGCATGCGCGCGCAACCACACAGAAAAGCACACATGCATGCACTCACTCTCTCTTTCACATACACATACACACACATACACAGAAGCACATGCATGCACACACACACACTCAAGAGAGAGAGAGAGAGAGAGAGAGAGAGAGAGAGAGAGAGAGAGAGAGAGAGAGAGAGAAACTCTATGGCATATGAACAAAAGAATATAGTTGCCAAATTTTAATGAGCTAGTTGAATAAAGAGAATCTTTAACGTAGTAATATAGTTGGGGTCTTTTGTTGTTGTTTGGCTAGCTGATCTGTGATATTGGATAGAAGGTAATCCTAGGGAAATGTTCTGCTACACTTCCCAAAACCCTGATTCAGATGGTTTCTCTCCACAGTGATAATTAGCATCAAGATAGCAGAACAAATTAACTAACAAAACCAAGAGTAAGCTAATATTTTTGGTAACTAATAATCTTAATTACTGTAATTATACATGAAACTGAATAAATGAGTAAGAAGGGCTAAAATTCAGTCAAATAATATCAAATATGAGAGAGATATAATGAGAGAGAGATATGGCATATCAACCAAGGGTTTCAAGATTTATGAGAGTACATTATTCTGTGATTAGATTAGTCATAAAGATATACTAGTTAATAGTAATTATAACGACTGTGTCCTGGTCAGATCACACTTGTAGTATTGGAAATTATTTTCAGGGTTAGAACTGGAGGCGAAGACTTGTAAATTATTAACACGAAGAAGCCAAACGTGCTGAAAATACCAAGAGATGTAGTCACAATGAGAAAAAAAAAACTCATCCTTTCAGGAGATGAGGGCATATATTGTGGGAAAGCCCTCAGGACACTGCTTTAAGGGTCAGGACAACATTTCCCTTGAGAGGAGAAAAATAAAGAAGGTAATTAGGTATATTAAATATTGGGGGTGATATAAACATCCCTTAATTCTGGATTCTAGAGCCTATCCTGCATAAATTGCCTATTTTCTATTCTCTTATTACTTCATGTATGTGGTCGACAGCAGCAATTTTAATACCATGCAATTTTTACCCCTCTTCCAACTCCTCTATGTATTATCTGCATTCTGGGTTAACAAAAAAAAATTAAACGCAGATCACAAGAACTCATTTTCTTCTAGAAATCTATATTTGAGAACCAGTAGAACAACTACAACTTACTGGTTAGAGCTATGAGTAAAACATTTTAATGTGTGAAAATAATATATTATTACATACCTAGCTTCACACAGGGTAAAGCTTACAGTCTGGTGCCTGGAGAGGTTAAGTGTGAACTGAACGTTAAGTTAGGAATAGGAATAATGGAATATAAAAAAGGAGAAAACCAAATATTAAAAGCCTGCAAAAGTTCCCCCAAAAGTCAAAACAGAAACCCAGGATCAGTTTTCTATGTGACCTCTTCTAAATTTTAAATGTTGCTCTCAAAACTGTACTTGTTTTTAAATACAAAGTCTGTTATCTAGGCAACACCGCTGAATACGTTTTGCTCATATGTATATATGGGGATTCTCACCATGCTATGCATTTCTACTTAGATCTCCTTTATTTTTATTTATGCAGCGACTCTACGATGAATATTTGCTCTTTTGTGTTCTGTCTTCAAATTCCTTAAACCTGTTTCCTTTTCCACCACACACTTCCATCACATTGTTACAAAGGAGAAAAAAAAAACGTGGTTTCTAATGTGCTTACCTTATGTATTAAGACCATATTTTCTGAAATAAGAGAGTGGGACTCCAGTTGAACAAGCGACACTAATTGCTGTGAGATTTTTGTTCGTGTGTGGGTACTGCAATTTTCTTAGTTCATTGTGAAGACTGTGCTTAAATTTAGAGTGCCACTATAATGATAAAATTATTCCGATAGCTATTGGAAAAGGATCAAGAATGAATAATGAAATGGAAGAAGTGTCCATCACATTCTTCCATTATTCAGAATAATTTAATAGCCCATTCAATGAAGGACAGAATTCGGGAAATTTTTAATCACAGGACTTCCTTTTGTAGTTGTTTAGGATATTAGGTTACTTTTTCTTCCTATTTGGTTTCTAATCATGAACATATCCTCCAGACCATTTAAATGTGGAGTATACTTTTAATCCTAGCATTTTATGATTGTTCAAGGCATATTATCATATATAATGTTTAAAATGTATGCTTTTTGTCACAAATGAATTACATACTTGCATATTCAGCTTAAGCACATTTTAAAACAATCTAAAATTGTTATTTAATATCAGAAATTAGGAAATTAAAGGGTAGATATAAAATTATTTGTGTTATTTGGATTTTAGAATGAAATTATTTTGGTGGGAAAATAATGACCTAATAAATAATGTGAAAAAATTAAATATTTTTGCTCCCTCATCAATTTGATCCATACATGACTATTCAAAATGGAACTAGAAAGGCATGAGAAGCAAACAGACTAAAGAAGGAGGAAATAATTCCAGATGAGAAAAAATAACATAATGAAAGATAACAAAACCAAGGCATTATAAAAATTAAAATTCACATCTCAGGGAATGAAAAACTGTCTTGAGAGATAAGCTGTACAAGAAATGCAGGACAGTGACTTCACCTTTGCAGCCACTTGCACAAATGTCCCCGAGGAAGAACTCATCTGCATGTAAGAAAAGGAAGGCAACCCAGTGAGTCTGGTGCAAATATGTAATATGTATCTGACACAGAGCAATAACAGAATAAAACTAGTTATTGCATTTAAATCAAAGGTCACTGATAAGCTTTTAACACAGGAAAAGATGTGTGGACAATGAAGAGCGACAGGAACAGAGTTAGAGAAGTCTGGGGCCTTGGGGAAAACATATTGGAAAGGTCTTGCAAGTCTTGGGAGGTTGTGATCATAATTAAGAACTTAGCATGGGATAAAACCGGACTAGCTGAACATAGCGGACAATGAGGACTACTGAGAACTCAAGAACAATGGCAATGGGTTTTTGATCCTACTGCGCGTATTGGCTTTGTGGGAGCCTAGGCAGTTTGGATGCTCACCTTACTAGACCTTGATGGAGGTGGGTGGTCCTTGGGCTTCCCACAGGGCAGGGAACCCTGATTGCTCTTTGGGCTGACGGGAGAGGGGGACTTGATTGGGAGAAGGAAGGAAATGGGAGGCAGTGGCGGGGAGGAGGCAGAAATAGAAAGAAAGAAAGAAAGAAAGAAAGAAAGAAAGAAAGAAAGAAAGAAAGAAAGAAAGAAAGAAAGAAAGAAAGAAAGAAAAGCTTTGGAATATTTGAAATCCTAAAAATGTTGGACTGTGTTGTGGAATATTATTTTAATATGTGTTACTTTTATTTATGATACAGAATCTTTGTTTAATAATGTAAAGATGTGTTGCATTCTTTTATTTTTCATTTGTTTAACCTCGTGAAACTGTGTTTCGTTGCCTGTCTGAAACACCTGATAGGTCTAATAAAGAGCTGAACAGCCAATAGCTAGGGAGGAGCAAGGATAGGCGGAACTGGCAGGCAGAGAGAATAAAAAGGAGGAGAAAGCTGTAAAGAAGAATTGAAGAGAGAGAAAAGGAGGAAAGGGGAACTCCAGGGGCCAGCCACCCAGCTACACAACAAATCATGAAGTAAGAAGTAAAGGAAGGTATATAAAACAGAATGGTTAAAACCCAGAGGCAAAACTAAAGCTGGCTAGAAACAACCCAAGCTAAGATTAGGCATTCATAAGAAAGAATAAATCCCCATGTATCTATTTGAGAACTGAGTGGCAGGACCCCTAAAGAGTCAAAGAAAAAACATAAACAAACAAACAAATAAACAAAACTACAGACATGAGGTGGTGTAGTGTAATATACTTTTCCTAGAGAAGTTCATTAAGTTTCTAATTCTCTGGGGTCCTCTCTCTGCAGAGGTTTGTTCATCCAGCTCTTATTTCCCTTCATGAATGTTGCAATAGTTTATCACAGTGGAAAAAAAACAAGTTGCCATTGACATTCTAAGCAACAAACATTCAGAGAATATCCGTGTCTTAGCATCTCTCAGAGAACTCAGTGCTTTTCAGTATATCACAGAGATCGTGAACTTAAAGTTCAAATCCTAGCTATATAGCAATTGTGTCATCTTTCAGCTGCATGGCCTTGGGCAACCCAGGTAATTTCTCTGTGCCTCCTGCTTTGAAGAACAAGATTAGTAAGAGCATCCACTTGAAATAAGTTTAAGCGTAGGATACTTCCATATATGAAACACACCTGTAAGTGTTACCAGATCTAGAGAACATGCTTATATGGCTTTGCTTATTCTCAGCTCTGGTAAAATGACCACTCTAATGAGGCCACCAGTATTTCAGGGAAACCTTCAAGGTGATGGTTAATAACCAAGTTTCTTTTCTATGTTTCAAGCTATTGATTCTTCACACGAGAACTAGCACAAGAGAAGCTCCAGGAGCTTGTTAGAAAAAAAACAGAATTCAGGCTCCACTTCAATTGTACTGAATTCATAGGTGATTCAGTGGATCAGTATTTTTATAGGCTCTCCAGGAGGTTCTAGGATAAAATTATTGCCTTGAGTAATAACTTTTTATTAAGGTGATTGGCCCCAAGGAAAGACATCTGAACTGTACTGATTCAGGTCTTTATATAAAGCCCTCTTGTGAACTATTGTACACAATGGGGAATTTAAAATGATTTACTCAAATGTGCTCCTGCATCATTCTTTAAAAAAAAATCATCTTATTTTCTGTAATATTTTTGAAAGTGGGAGTTTGAAAGACAATATGTAAATGGATGTATTATTCTATGGGAACAGTCTATGTGTCTTTGAGTATATGTGTGCATAAATCAGAGTGAAGCAACTAATTCCTTCCATGTCTGTTGCATTCTCTTTGTCTCAAGCTAAAGCATTTTACCCCATACAATGCCTGTCTATTCTAAGTAACAACAACCTACCTGCCTTATGGCTCAGATGTTCTAATGGGGAAAATAGCTTCTACCAGTCTCTATCAAGGCAAGAGCTTCTGATTTTAATCAGAGATCTCCTCCAGCTCCAGCACACCCATCCTCTAGGAAGTGGTCCTCATGGTATTCCTCCAAAGATGGAATTTCAATGCTTTGTTTTAAAATTACTCCCATGGAAGATATGCTTCAAGACTGCTTTTTGGATGCATAGGGTGGGTGGGTTTTAAAATTACTTCATTATATTTTTTACTCATTTTACATTTTCTGCAATATCCTCAGATATCTGCAAAATATCCTAGAGACCACAGAGTACTTCAAACTGACAAGGAATGACTGGATAGGAAAAGAGAGAAGTTTCTAAAGAAGTAATATTACAACTCTCCTTTTTATCCCAGTAAATCAATACTGATCTGCAGATAATGTTCTCACTCATTAATTAGTTGTCATGACATAGTTTTAAATCACATTGCCTCTTTTCAGCTAGACCTCCCAAGGTTCACATACCTTTCTATTGTGGTTTCCAGTTCTTAGATTGTAATTACTCCTTTGGGAGGTGGGCATAGAATAAACATGCAGTAAATGAAGAAATGCAAATCTGGTCCCAGAGCATCATGCAAAGTTGTCAATGAACTTGTGCTCCAAAAGGTCACTTCTTTAAAGACTGTAACTTGATATTTAATGGAGGTATAAATTTTTGTAGTCAAATTCCATGGGTACTCTCAGCCAAATACATTTTTTAGTTGTGTGTTTTCTAAGTTATTTTATTTTATGGTACCACCCTCTCCTCATCACTAAAATCTGATTAGTAATAACTTTCTTCCCATAAGGTCATTCTAGATTAAGGTAACTTATATGTTAAAAACCAACACTTAATGGGTATTTCCTGAAACCTGGTTTTTGCTAGCACTGTGACTTTGATTATTGTTGATATAGTTCTCTTCAATTGTCCTAAAAGAATAAATAGAAGAAAAAAGAATGAAAATGGTGGCAAAGTCATTTCTGGTATACATATGTAATTAGAACACTCAGGATTCAGAGGATGAAGACCATCCATCAAGGCCAGCCTAGGCTACATTGTGTGTTCTTGGCCAGCCTGAGTTACATACAGGGTCTTGACCCTGACGTACAAAGAGCCACAAACTCAACAAATCAGGCAAACAAAGCAAAACAAGTTAAAAAAAAAAAAAGGAGGAGACAGCGCATGATTGCATGAGCCGTTTCACAGATTCATGCAATTTATAAAATATCATAATTAGAAAGGGAGAAAAAAGATAATTAAAGACATTGGCCACTATAGCATTTTAGATTACCCTTCTATTGGTATTTTTATTATTCCTTTAATAATCATGTTTTGTTAGAATAACTATGACAACTTATCAAATGACTTTGAAAATTCAAGCTATTAAGAAATTTGTGTTATGTTATTAAAGTTTTTTTTACCTGAAGTATAACATTTCCTACATGTAGATATAAATCAGTATTATAACATACACTATAAAATGAATGTGCCTATGTAAGGGCTGAGTATTCACACACCAGGCTGCTACAGGCTGAAAAGAAATTCTGAAATGTCCTAAATTAACTAGAGGTCTCACAATACAGATTAGTCCAGAGGAATTTTTTTCACTCATATATTCAATCTAAGCTAACAAGCAACAGGTTATATTTATGTGACTTTTCTTTGTGCCAAACAACTGTCATCAAGACCTTCCCACTTTCTGCTTCTAGAACCATTCATCAAAAGGCAGAAACATTTTACAGGCAATTTTTCTTCCTACTCATTTTGGTTATCTCACCTCTTTTACTTATGGCCAGGGTAGGTTTTGCTGGAAGGGATTTACTGGTGCAAAGCATATTAAACACTTAACTAGCTAGCAGGAGGCTGTGGGTTTGATCTATAGCACAGCCTTGTTCCTTAGGCTTTATGGATATTTTTCTAACTGCAGTCTGCTTATTTTGATGATAAATTAGGGAATTTTCACCAGGAGAGGTCCTACTGCCTTTGGCAAGCATTTATAACAACTTAATGAACTTTTTCCTTCAAAGTCTTCTTAGTCTCAATAGTTTAAACTCTGTGCTTAAGGTATTACTCAATAATAGTGCATTTGTTCAATATGTGCAAGCCCTCAGATATTATCCCTAGCATTGATGTGGGATTCCCCTCTGTATGCTGTGAATACCATTGGTTAAAGTGCTGCTTTGGACCTTCTGTGGTGATGCTCAGATTAATAGAGATGGGTTAAATTTAAGATGTAAGAGTTAGCAAATAAGAAGCTAGAGCTAATGGGCCAAGCAGTGATTTAATTGATACAGTTTCTGTGTGATTATTTTGGGACTGAACAGCTGGGATTAAAACAAGTAGCAATCTTTCAACATAGCATTACAGGGGAAAAGAAGTTTCATTCTATAAGGATGTAAAAGTCAGTAAAATTGTGCCTTCCTTATGGTTGGCTACATGCCATCCCATAGAGATTCTCATGCTAACTGGTACATTACTTAATCTAGGAATTACCACATTTTTGTGTAAGCGGAACTGATGATGACATTTTGAGAAGTGCAGACTCGGAGCACTCTGTGAAACCTGCTGGATTTGAGACTCCCAACCTGTAAAGTTATTAAGGCTTGTTCACAATCTGGCACCCTCAGTTATAGTGAATAATGCTGACTTTAATAAAAAGGTAGGTCGATAGAGTCTACAGGAAGCTTTTCTACAATTCAATCACAGAGAAGCAATAGAAGAATCCCAATAGGACTCAGTAGCAGAGAAGTGACTGAGTAGAATCAAAATAACAAGGAAATTGATAAGTACCGCTAGAGGTAAGACCTGAACGGGAATAGCATTCATTACCGAATCAGCAAGGGGAAAATAGAGCTTCACATAGATATGCTATTCTCTAATAAAATATCACAACTCTCATGCAAGTTTAGGGTAGACGAAAGAGGGAGAAGGCTTTTATTTGAAAGTGACCATTTTGTGTAGAAAACTGCTCAGGAGAAACTTTAGTGGACTTCCTCATTTTGAGTGTTTTATGTAATTCTAGACTGTTCTTTCTATAAAACTGACTTGTCTTATGCTTTCCCAATTTTTGCCTACATCCTCCTCCTGCTCAATCAAGCTTACAGTTGATGTAAAGCAGATTGGAACTCATGGAACTTCCCTTAGGAATTTTCTTCAATTCTCAATTAATAATAAGAAATAGTCAAGAAATTACCTTCGGCAAAATGAAACCCTGTATCATGCTTGCTGGGAGGATGCCTTTTGTTGTAAATGGATTCAACTGTTTTTTGTAGAAGAAGCAGATTTTTACAGGCTCCTTTGATATCAGGGCAGTATTTCTTATCACTCAAGAATGTAACCGTGGACACTGAAAAAGATTACTTATATTAACAATTATACCCAGTTGACTCCAAAATCAACCTTTTCCTTTAGACATCTTTTAAGCTATTTATATCAATTTAACAGCCTTTCTGCTGTTTGCTTTTTTCGTAGAAATCAATTCTATATTTCTATGGTTGCAAGTGAAACTAGAACAAAGTTCCCCTTTGGTCCTTTTTAGCATCTCTACCACTTGCATCTCGTGCCCTGAGTGTATTGATTCCATTAGTTCATGGAGGTTATTTAGTTTTCCTTTCATCATAATACAAATTCTCAGCAAATTTCTACATTTTGCTACACTTTAAAAGGAATTAATTTTGAATATAACAGGAAAAAGAATAATACAGGGCATGTCAGAGTCCTGTTCTGCCCCTACTATTCTTATGAGTGTTATCAGTAGGAAATAACGGGAACTAAGTACAAATTATTTGCTTAAATTGCACCTATTTTGACTCATTTGATCCTGACCTGCAGCCTGTAGGGGTCCTTGGATCAACTGCACTTTGCATATTAGGTCAGAGGACAGAGCTATTAAATCATCTGTTCAAAGTCACATATGACACAGCAAGAATTCAGTCCTGAGCACTGATGACTTACTATTGACCATGTTAAAGTGGGATGAATGCCTTTTATGATTATTGTCATTATACAATGTATTTTAATTTCACCAGTCTCATAATTAGAGTAGGCTTAAAGTCCCAAAGACATCAGAAACTAATTATTGGAATCTATAAAAAGTATGTGCCGTTATACAGGAAAAAGATATGATAGAAATAATTTTTAATTTTGAGATGAGGAGGTTCTCAAAGATCATCCAAATGGGTCCTAAAAGCACCATGAGAGACAGTCCTTGGGAAACAGCCTTCCAAATTAAATTCAGTTCAATTCTTCCAAGTCTTCTGTTCAAGGTATATAGTGTTTTCTGTAAGAGGGCCTTAGTGTCAAGTTCTGGGATGTAGCCAAGGAGAATGATTATAATCAAGACAACCCCATACCAACACCTGGGAGAAAGGTTTCCACTGCCGAACACTAGATTTCTTATTAGTTAATGTATGGTGCTTAGGGGAGGATTCCATGTGTGATCATTTCATTTAACGTGTGTGTGTGTGTGTGTGTGTGTGTGTGTGTGTGTGTGTGAGAGAGAGAGAGAGAGAGAGAGAGAGAGAGAGAGAGAGAGAGATTATAACTGTGTCTAAAAAATGTTTTTCTGTCATTTTTTCAAAACCTCTTCATGTTATTTACCTGTCCTTTCATAGTCTCCTTCTCCATTGGTCTTCATTTTCCCTCCACAGGTAAGCCTCACCCTCATAGAGATGGGGAGGTTATTTTTAGCTTATTCGAGTGAGAAGAATAAAATTATACAGGCTTTGTCAAAAGATGATGGGAAATTTTGAGTCCAGGAAGAATCGTTGAAAATAAACGTGAAGAGGAACAGAAGAAGGTATTGGAGGATGTTTCACTGCTAGGTTTGACAAAGGCTGAGGAACAAGCAATACAAGTCATATAGGTGCTTCTAGATGCTCAATAAAGCAAGGAGACAATTTTTTCCCAGAGAAACTTACATCTCCTGTTAGACTGATGTTTTTCTAACCTCTTAACTTTAGAGCTGTAAAATTTGTGTTGATTTAAGCCACTAAACTTGAAATAACTTGTTCCAGCAATTACTGCTGGAACAGGAAATTGATAATGACCTGTGTTAAGTCACTTAACTTTTAAAGAGTACAGATTGTTCTTTGTTTCTAAACATATGTATTGGATAACTATCGTTTCATACTATATGTCAATACATAGATTTTAGAAACAAAAAACTAATTGAAGAAGGAAAAACAAACATTATAAATGCAATAGAGGGGATGAAATGAGGTTTGAATCAGGAGTCCTGGGCTCAGAAAAGGATAGAGAGGTCTCAGAAAGGTAAAAGACAGCAATATAGAAGTCATCATCACAGTGATAAGTCTTGACTGAGTTATTTCCTCTGAGATTTATTCAAAAGGCAGTACTTTGAAATCAGGGGTACCTCCTGAAGTCGGATGATTAATTGCAAGGCATCACTTACCATGAGCTAATCCTCCAGATTATCCCCTTTTAGAGTCACATGTGTTAGAGCTTGTCATTCTAAACAGTGTGAATAATTAAAATTAATTACTATTATCTTCAGTAAGCAACAAAATATGTTACTTTTCATTGTTGATTTATGGGTTATGTTCCCAGTATTCTATGTAAGATAGAAGCAAATAATGATCAACGAATAACATATGTTTGCTAAACGTCTGCCATTTGCTTTGTGATAGTACCAAGTCCAAGATACAGTTTTCCTATGGGACCAGACACTGTCTAAATGAAACCACAATCATTTTGTCCTGGCTCCATTCTTCTCTCACTCTTCTTTGCAATGAGTAGACATTCTCTAAACACTTTCCACAAAAATCTATGTGTTGGCTCTTATTTATTGAACTCATCCTAAGATACCATATATAGGTCTCATTCATTTCAGAATGCCCCCTTTTCAGGGACTGTATCACTATTTCTATAGTTTTGGCATGGGATTCCAGTACACCTTGTGTTGGTTTTACCACCCTGAATCAGAAAGTATAGAAAAATGGAATCAGAACACATTGAATTATTATAATAACTATATAAGGTATTTTTAAAGCTCCAGAGAACCAGTGTTTTTCCAGCTTTGCAATTCCTGGGCAGTTCTAACGTCCCAAGTCTCCAAAGTAATTTTTAAAACTTTAATGGGAAAGCACTACTTCTTTGAGAGAGATGACTTTACAAAAAAAATAATAATGCTACAATTCATGACTTTTACGGCACAGTGACACATAGTTAAAGTTGACAAAGGAAGTTTCATTATTTTGTTGAGCACAATGCTAGAAAATTGTGCTGTGAGACTTAAAAACTTGTCCTGAAGCCAGAAGGTCAGAACAAAAACATAAAATCACAGCAGCTGAATCTATGATGAATATACTTGAGTGAAATAAATTTTTCTGGACTTTATGACATAACCAGGAGCAAGAAAATTATGGTTTGTTTTGATTTGTTAAGATGTTAAGAACTTGAGTGATAGCATAGAATAGTTTATTCTTTAATTTTCTTTGACTTATTCCAGTTCTAATCCAGACTCCATTGTTGGGTTCTCACTGCAAGAAAAGACAATTAAAAGTGTAAGTTGACAACTACGAAGACAAACATAGTCTTCGTTGAATGACACTGTACCACATACACTGTATCCCTTCTGCAATCACTGTTGCAATTAGTCTTCCAAATCTTAAACTGGGGTTCTTTGGTCTTTGACTCATTTAACTACTCACATAGGAGAAGATATCTTGATAATTGAGTAGTGAAGCAAACTTTCTAGCAAGGAAGGTCAATTAAAACTTTGTGTTATTTATTCTTTTTCTTTCTCATTTTAGAAAGTTGAAAATACATTATAGAAAATACAAAGTACAAGGAGGGGATGACAACCTTTAGAGATATGCTGTTGACATTGCCAGCTATATATTGACACACAAGTCAGAGGTAGGATCCAGAAGTTTGATGTAGTGGCTTGAAGGAGAATGCTCCCATAAACTTGTATATTTAAATCCTTGGTCCCCTGTTTCAGAAAATGCTGGCCTATTTAAAAAGGATTAGGAGGTGTGGTCTTATTGGAGAAGGTGTGGCCTTGTTCTAGGAAGTGTTGATAAGGTATTTTATGGTTTCAAAAGCCTATGGTAGACCCAGTCTTTCTCTCTGTCTCTCTCTCCCCAGCTCTCTTTGTCTCTCTCCCTGCTTCCTGTAGATGTAAAACTCTCAAATACTGCTCCATGCCATGCCTGTCTTCTTTCCACCATGATTATCATGGACCAACCCTCTAAAATCATAAACAATCCACCAATTAAATGCTTTCTTTCATAATAGTTGGTTATGGTATCTCTTTATAGCAAATAAAAATATATCACAAGAAGCCAAAAACATATAGTACCAAATAACTAATTTAATTCCAAAAGCAGAATGGTCCTTCGAGTGATCCAAGATGGTTTATACATATTTGTTTCCAGAAAAGTAGAAGTAAAATGCATCATTTTTGTTCTGTAGAGTGTAGAGTAATAAGCTCTTGCTGGTTAGTGGCATTTAACACTACACCACTGCCTCACACATTGAGGGTTCAGTTAGAAATATAGGACCCATATATAGAGTATTGAAAGTGTTATGATCTGATAAATATCAAGAAATAAAACACGTATTTTAATATACTGATCATTTATATTTTATTTTACTCCTTTCTGTACTGATTCTGAGTCTTAGAGATGAAGAAAATATGACACATATCTGAATTCATCTTCTTTCTCTTTCTCCAGTCATTAATGACTAGAGTATATTTTTGTTATGCTTCTTAGAATCCATTTGTCTTTTACACAGCTCAACTCCCAACAGAGAAATGTTTTTACCTTCAGTTCTACATTTTAAGGATACAGCCTAGCTATTTATTCCCTTTTACTCACGGGAAAGAATGTAGCAGGAAGTGTTTTTTTGTGTGTGTGTGACTGAAACATCTTTTAGGAGAAATTCAAAAGCAAGACTTGGGGCTGGTTAAAAGCATCAGTTGTTTTTCCCAAGGACCTGTATTTGATTCCCAGCAACAATTCAGTGGCTCATTCTCAACATCCATATGGCAGTTCATAACCATCTGTAATCCAGTTCCAGGGAATCTTGTTGCTACAAGATGTAATCTGTAGTGAGATTTGGGGCTATTGTGCTTTTAGAAATGATTCACTTTCTGTTAAAGCTTATATACTTACTCCAGGTGTGATTCTTCACCAACGGGAGCTATTGTCACGTTTCAGTTACTGCAGCATCTCAGCTAACAAAGCAGTGTAACTATCAAACTCCACTGTTACCAGAAACAAAATGGTACCATCCTGCCTTTCACTTCAGAGGTATATACAATTGCAGAGAGCTCCGAACACCTGAGAAAAATATTTAGTAAGGTACCTGCTTTACATATCAATGAGTTGGCTGCTCTTGAGCACTCAATATTCTCTGATGGTTGGAAGCCTTTATATGCCAATGCTAAAATTTAATATAAATACAATTTTATTAAAATAATGGTTGAATGAGCAACTTTATAATAAACTTGATTATGGTCAATTTTGTTATGCTAATCTAAGGTTTTTCAATCCCTGTAAGTTTAAAATCACTTTTTCATGTAAATTTTTTGATTTTATTCAGTGTCCAAATCCCTTTCCCGGATGCCATCTGTCTGGAAGCCTGGGTGTATAGATTTGAGAACTCACAGGAAGTGAGCACGGTGCCTTTAGTGGAGTCTTTTTAGTCCCCAGACTTTTTATTCTTCCTCTGGTGGCTTTCTCATTGAACAGCACCCTGCCCCCACCCGACTCCTTTCAAAGAATAAAGAAACCCTAATCTGTAACAAACTGGAAATGCCTGAGTGAGGAAGAGCAGCTGCCTCCCTCCTCCACATCAGTCCCTTTGCATGCTGTGCTCAATCTACTGTATTACGTTTTCTTCTGGCAAAGGTGACCTTTTCTTGCTAAAGTCTGTGTTTGTCTTATTGTATCTGTACATAACACAAAATTGATATGGAAATTAAACATTCACTAGTGAAAAATAATTTTAAAATTTATTTTAATATAAATTTGGGCTTATATGTAATTGAAGTGTTTTTTAAGACAAAAGTGAAGCCACACATTAATGAGGTGAATATACCTGTTTATATTAATGGAAAGTATTGAATCTTGGCTGTATATTTGCCATAGGAAGTGGAGCATCTATATTGTCTTCAGAATTGGTCAATAATTTTTTAATCATTAATTCTGAGAAAACTGCTTTACATAGTATAGAAAAGAAAGATTATATTTAGGATCATTATAGACATTGGTAATATTTCTATTTCAATTTCTACACAAAACTTAATGACATTTTATGAAACTTAAATCTGCAACTCAAATGTCAAGTTTATTTATTTATTTATTTTTTATTGAGAAAAGGAAAAAAAATTTCCACCTCCTCCCAGCCTCCCATTTCCCTCCCCCTCCTTCCACCCTTCTCCCCCTCCCCCCACTCTTCTCCCCCTCCCTCTCCAGTCCAAAGAGCAGTCAGGGTTCCCTGCCCTGTGGAAAGTCCAAGGTCCTCCCCCCTCCGTCCATGTCTAGGAAGGTGAACATCCAAATTGGCTAGGCTCCCACCAAGCCGGAACATGAAGTAGGATCAAAACCCCATGCCATTGTCCTTGGCTTCTCATCAGCCCTCATTGTTCACCATGATCAGAGAGTCTGGTTTTATCCCATGCTTTTTCAGTCCCAGTCCAGCTGGCGTTGGTGAGCTCCCAATAGATCAGCCCCACTGTGTCAGTGGGTGGGTGCACCCCACGTGGTCCTGACATCCTTGCTCGTGTTCTCCCTCCATCTGCTCCTCATTGGGACCTTGGGAGCTCAGTCCAGTGCTCCAGTGTGGGTCTCTGTCTCTATCTCCACCCATCACCAGATGAAGGTTCTATGGTGATATGAGAGATATTCGTCAGTATTGCTATAGGATAGGGTCATTTCAGGTTCCCTATCCTCAGCTTCCCAAGGGACTAACTGGGGACATCGCCTTGGGCTCCTGGGAGCCACTCTAGGTTCAAGTCTCTTGCCAACCCTAAGGTGGCTCCCTTAACTAAGATGTGTGCTTCCCTGCTCCCCTATCCAACCTTCCTTTATCCCAATCATCCTGTTTCCCCAAGTTCCCCCAATCCTCCCCTTCTCACTTTTCTCTCCCCATCTCCCCTTATCCCCATAAAGCAAAATATTATACAACTTTCAAAGATATAATCACATGATACTTACATGCAGAGGGATGGTATTAGGAAAACACTAGCCTTTTTGTTTTCCACAATTAAGCCACAATTATGTTTCTTTGTCTTAGTGTATGCAGTAACAGCACTGCCATGCATAACATGTAGCAGTCTTCAGTATTGCCAGATTTTTCAAGCATTATTCACGATGCAATGTACATATTTGTGTGTTCAGAAACTAGACTGCAGTGAGGTCATAGCACGAATCTTGCAGCTTGGCAAGTGCTACCAGAAACATCCAGCATTGATTCCACATTTGATTTTTAATCGATTTTCTGGTGATTGCATGATCAGAAACCATTTATTGTTGCCAATTTTTGTGATCAACCCACATTCAATTTTGTGACCCTATAAGGGATTAGAAAACACAGTTTAAATAGCTCCAGACCAGGACTAGGAAGATAGCTTAGTGGTTAAGAGTAGTGGCTGCTCTTACAGAGGACCAGAGTTTGGTTCCAAACACCCATACTGGAAGGCTCACAATGTCTTGTAATTCCGGTTTCAGAGAAGTCAACAGCCTCTTTTGGCCTCTGTAGGTGCCAGAACACAGGTGATACATGAACATATACTCAGGCCTATTCCTCATACATACAAATAAAACAAAGCATCAAAATAAATACCTTTTCTTTAAAAAAGAAGCTGTGTCTAGAAGAGCAAAGCTGCTCTTCCATAGGTCTCTGTTTAGTGATGTCTATTTTCTTAACTGCTCTGTTTTTCTCTCAATATCAACGACTCTGGCTTGTTTCATGTCAACTTGGCACAAGCTAGAGTCACAGGAGAGTTGGGAGACTCAACTGAAATGCATCAGTAAGATCAGGGTATAGACTGCCCGGTAGGACATTTTCTTAATTAGTGACTGATGTGGGAGGGCACCACCCATTGTGGGTGGGGCCACCTCTTGGCAAGTTTTCCTGTGTTCTATAAGAAAGCAGACTGAGCAAGACATGATAAGCAAGTAAACAGTACCCCTTAGTTGTCTCTACATCAGTTCTTGCCTCCAGGTTCTTGTCCTGCTTGACTTTCTGTCTGACTTCCTTCAATGAAGAACAGTGATATGGAAGCAAAAGCCAAATAAACCCTTTCCTCCCCAACTTGCTTTTTGGTCATGGTGTTTCATCACAGTCCAGAAATCCCAATTAAGATAGGCTTTCAACTCTAATAGGACAGCAGGCTTCAGTTACTAGTCACCTCATTTCTCAACACAGCGTTCTGGATGATCGCTTTCAATAACTTTTGCTCTCACAAATATAAAATGAATGTGAACCGGGGGTAGGGAAGGGACTGGGCGGAGAGAAAGGAGAGGAAACTGAAGCTAAGAATTTAAATAAGTGTATTTTTAAAGAATCAATGTGCATATGGAATGAAGGTGAGGTAAAAGGTTAAAACAATGACTTGTGTGTGTGTGTGTTGTGGTGTGTGTGTGTGTGTATACCCACACATGTCCTGCATACTTGTGTATGCATGTATGCTTCTTGCACTCTTTTCCCATTTAGTGTTTTAACAAGAATGATTGTAGAACATTTGCATGATAGGAAAGAGTCAAAGGTGAAAGGCAATTAAGGGATAGGAACAAAGCACTTGGCTAGATGAGAAGATTGTATAGAATTCAGCACACAAATGAAATAATTGCACTTTGATGATGAAGGCCAAGGATCAACTTCTGCAATACTAAGGAAAACAGGTTATAGATGGACAGAATGTACTATGAGAAAACAGGGAGAAATTATCCTCTGATTGCTTCCGTTGACTCAGAGAAATGAAAAATGAAGGCTATCTGATACAAAATTTCTGTACCAGAGTCTAAATATTTCCATTGAGGAAAGTTGGTTGTAACAAGTTGGTTATATCTATTGTCTACAGGTTCTTACCTCTGTGTGGACTCTGGTATACCTTTCTGATTTTACCTTTAGTTTAGTCTCATTATTATTATAAAAATCTTTTCAGAAGTGCTAATATAATGAGTAAGTGTGTAAATAGAACAATAAGTCTCTATAACTGAGAAAATGATATGGAAATTCTAAACTACAAGAAATTTTATGTTAAATCATACTACAGACTAAAAGTGCTGTGGTCTGTTAGAGTTCCCTGATGAAATTTAGACAAAACTATGATTCTTTTTCAGCTATTGATACCAAAACAGAGTTAAAGAGAAATGTATACATCTTCTCATTACTCAATATTACATCATCAGAACATCTACTTAAAATATCACAATATTATTTTTTGTTTTTCATTTTGATAAAAGATACAAGTTGAAAATTTCCAAGAATCTTTCCCTCTATCTAATTATACAACATGAAAAGTGATTTTAAGATGCACCAATGATCTCTGTCAGAGTCATACAAAAATCTAATTAATCAAGTTTATTTGCAGTTTAGCCTTTTGTGATCTTCTAATCAAGTATAGAAGATAAAAAGAAATTAGTAAAACAATAAAACTGACAGTAACAAACACCTGTAGTTGCAAAATCAAAAAATTAGACAAGTGAAACACAAATTTTGAGGCAGAGGCACATCATATATTCATGGAAACAGGTGCCATCTGAGCACTACACTTTCAAGACAATTGTTCATATGTAAAAAAATTACTTGCTTCCTAAAACTGAGCTTTCTTTTTAAAGGTATAATCGGGCTTACCCCTAAATTAATATTTTAATCAAAAAGTTTCTCCATAGCCTAAATACTTACAGACATTCACAACAGTGATAAAGTCATTCCTGGGTAGATATGAAAAGGGTTTAGTAGCTGAGAACAGTCTGGCTACTTTCATAAAAATATGAACTTTTGATATGATTCCAGGGGAAAATCCTTGTCCTGAAAACAAACTGGGGAATGATGTCAAATTCAGAAATGATTTCTGCAGAAAGAGCCAACAGTTTTCTTATGCTCTCATTTCATCATTCTTTGTTTGACTCGGATAATCCTTCCCGGTCAACTTGTACCCAGGCTGTTCATGGACTCAGGCACCTGAAGCTATTGTCTTTAATTCCGCATCTGCAATCATGCCAACAATAACAATATTGCTTAAATTCATCTTCGCTGCTATCCACCTCAATTGTGTTATTAAACTTTGAAAACAAAGTGTAATCAGGCAAATGGCATTTTGCAAGTTAAATTCATTAAGTCATTTATGATTAAACAAGTCTGGTTAACAATAAGAAATAAATAGTACTATGGGAACACAGAGGAAGAGCTGGGCGACATGATTCCTATGAGCAATCACTATTATTGTAAGAACCATCTCAAAATTAAGCACCTTAAAGCAACCATGTAATTTTGCCTATAATTTTGTCGTCCAGAATTCAAGTGAAGTTCAGTTGAGAGTTGTCACTTGCTATCTCTGAAAGCCTTGTAGCCAGATGTTGGGTGGAGCTCTGGTCAACTCAGAGCTGTCAACTAGAGTAATAGCGCATGGTGTCTTCATGGAAGCTTCACATAGAACTGTAAGTTCTCAAAGAACATTCCAAGGAAAAGTCCAAACAGTCCAGGCTCCCACACGCAAGGTGGTAGCTGCAGGATACTTCTAATATACTTCTGGAAATAATACAAAGGAACCGAACTTGTATTCTGTTGGTCACCAAGAGAAGAAACACTTGATTCAATCATAACATTTGTTGTACATGCATGGGCAGTTTAAACGGCATTCCATTTACCAAAGACAACCTAAAGAAAAAAAAATGTTTTGGTCTTCATCATCACCCAGAACAGTCTACTTCAACCTAGAAGTGGATGTGAAAATCAGCGCCCATGGGTTTTGTATGGGGCAGGAACTTTGCTTTTTCTAAAAGGTCTGAGGAAATTGCAATGCTTCAGGCTATCTTGGAAAACTAAGAAGTATTTTAAATAATTGAATTCAACCTCTTCGGATATTTTGAATGAAATACATATATTTAAAGCTTAAAAGATAACATTTACCTATGCAATATTTGTCTTTATGAGTCCAAGAAACCTCACTCATACTGATTGTTTCTAGATCTATCCATTTACCTTTGAATTTAATAATCTCCATTTTCTTAAAAGTTGTTTAATATTTAGTAAATTATTCATAGAAGTGAAAGTTTGTGTATTAAAACTCAGGTTGTTTGTTTAGTCTTTATTCACAGTAGAATTTCTCAACCTTCATCCTCATAGACATTTTAGGCCATGCAATGTTTTGTTTATGAATGTGAGTTCATTGTTGAGTGCTTAGTAACATCTCGGAACTTTAAATAATAAACGCTGGTGGTCATAACCAGCCCACAATACCTCCAGAATGTGTCAAACATCTTCCTCCATTTTCTCTCATCTCTGTTTGTTGGGACTGATGTATATTGATAATGGCTTTAGCATCGTTTAGATATAAAATCATATATACTTGAAAAGGCTGGTGGTTGTTGAGATAGGAGCGGCGGGGCTGCGTCCCCAGCACCCCAGCCGCCTGCTAGCTCATGCCCGAAATAAGAACACACAAATTGTATTAATTTAAAGACTGCTTGTCCCGTTTCTATCTAGCCTCTTCTAGGCTAATTCTCGCACCTGGACTAGCCCATTTCTAATAATGTAAGCACCCCAAGGTGCGCTTACCGGGAAGATTCTAGCCTACGTTCATCCTGGGTCGGAGCTGCCTGGGAGAGCGGAGCCTGGCATCCCTCCGGGAGCAGAGCAGAGTCTGAGCTCACTTCCTCTTCCTCCCAGCATCCTATTCTGTTTACTCCTCCCACCTATGTTTTAACCTATCAGGGCCAGCCAAGCAGTTTCTTTATTGCTTAACCAATGAAATCAACAGATTGATATATGACACTCCCACATCAGGTGGTTGCTTTTCGATTTGTAAAATTATTTAAAAGCTACAAATATAAGGATGTAAGATTTTTTAGTTATAATTGAATTTATAAAATATTTAAGATGATATTATTTGTATGGAATTTTTGGGAAAAAATTCTAGATCAATAATTATGAAACACAAAGTAAGGATTTTATTATTTCTTCTTTTAAAATAAATACATTGTATAAGAATGAAATGAAATTAGTGGGAAATTTTTGATTTATAATTTGGCATATTTTTTGTGATCCAAGAACATTGTCTCTAAGTACCGGAAAAATAAGTGATGGTCAGTGAGCACTGCAGGGTCATCAGCTAATGTCCTCACCATGTCCACATATGAGGAAGGGTACAGTGTAAAGACCAAATAGGCAGCAAAAACTGATGAATCATGCATCTTGAAAATCAGAGATTATTAACACTAAGATAATAAATAGAGTAAAGAGAGGGAGGAAGGAAGGAAGGAAGGAAAGAAGGAAGGAAGGAAGGAAGGAAGGAAGGAAGGAAGGAAGGAAGGAAAGAAGGAAGGAAGGAAGGAAGGAAGGAAGGAAGAAATTTCAAGGGAAAAAGACATCATTATAATGCTGAAACAAGAACTAGCAGAATAAATGGCTAATGTGGAGAAAGATGCCATCACTACTCAGGGTCATAAAAAATAAGGATAGATATGCATATCTAATCTGTTCCCAGAAAATAAGGGCCAATATTAAATGACTTTAAGTTCATCCAGGATAATTTTCATATGGATGAAAACTGAAATACACATAGATATTTCTAAGAATGGCAGCAAAGTCATAAACAAATATTTGTCAAACAAATGAAAATAATAAGCTACAAAATAAAATCTGGTAGAAAATTTTAATTTATAATATGTAAATTTTGTTAATTATTAAAAACTGTATAATATATATCACAAGTAAAACAGAAACAAGCACAAAGGTAATGTCAATATTTTGGAATATCTTTTTACACATTAAGAAAAACAATGAACATATATTTTAAAAACATTTTTAAAAATATATTAATGTCATAGTGTGTTTCTTCTTAGCATCTCAATATTTCATGTTCAAATTATTTCTTGACCTTCTTAGCAGTTTTGTATTGTTTTAACATATAAGTATTTAAGCCATTTATCAGCAAGTCCTAGACATTTAAGTTGTTCTTAATTTCACTATTTTGTAATATCAAAATATTCTTCAATGTTCAGTTTTGCACATGTTATCCATTTATTACTATGAAAGTTTTTGAGTCGAAACTCCAGATCAAATAGAGTGCATTTTTCTAATGTCATTTCAGAAAGACAATGACAAATTGCTCCTTTTAGAATGTACTGAATTTTATTTCCAGTAGCTAAATCACTATCTTAGCTTCTTTCAGTTTTCCATTTCAATACTGGTCATGCTGCAGGGAAAAATAAGGAAGGAAGGAAGGAAGGAAGGAAGAAAAAAAGAAGAAAGTCATTCTCATACAGCTAATGAGAATGTGAATCACAGTAATATTTCTGGAAAACAATTTTTAGCTGAGCATAAAGAGCTTGGAAAATGGGTCATACCCTTTGACCCATTCCTGAATGTATCCTAAGTAACAACTCAAAATGTGATGAAATCTTTGCAGCCCAAAGTGTTCATTCATTACATTTTTAATAATAAAATTGTGCAAATATACTCCCTAAAGCCCAAGATAAAAGTTTCATAAATGATGCCTTCTCTACTAAATTTATTAGTTAAAGATTAAAATAACATTTATAAATATAAAATATGTGTACATAGGTAATGGAAGGAACTATATACCTATTGTCAAAATGTGGATGCATATTGAAAGGGTATCTCACTTTCCCTACTGAAGAAAGCATCAATTGCGATTCCGAGTGTCATGGTACAGTCACGACATGACTATAAGAGAGTGTCATCTCCTGAGTTTGTTAGCATGACAGTCTGACAGCCTTCAGGAGATGGCTGTTGCTTCACTGATTTGGTTTGAACTATGTATGGTCCTGCTTCCTAGATTTTCATTGGGAGGGCACGGAGAAACAAAAGGATGCTTACCGGACAATCAAAGTCACATAGCCGTAATTAGGACTAAAGGCTTCTTCCAGAAACAGGGGAGCAAAATATAGAAAGAAACAAACAGAGCTACACAGTGGGTTTGGTTTACTACTGAGCAACAAGGAAATATAACTAATAGTAAACTAATAGAACACTTGGTCCTTCAGACCACATGCTCAGGAGTGAAATCGTCAAGACCATATTTTACCTCTCAGTAGAAAACAGAGGGTAAACAGAATTCGTCTCAGCTGCTTCTGCTGTGTGCTCAGTGGAGTGAAGATTTCCTTCTGCCCCTTTGCCACTTCTCTCCCATGCAGGCTTCTAAGCTACAGGTAGCATGTGCTCACTGTCTTACCATTATTGGCAGCGAAAGCTTCTGATGCATGGCCACAGTTATGTGTTCCTGCTCTCTCTGTATACTAAGTCTCAGTTACTATCCATGTATATCCCTACCTTCTCTTCTCTTCGGGCTCAGGCCTATTACTATCTGCATCTTTCTTAACCCAATGGGGACTGATGCTCAAACTGTGGTCTATTGGGCTACTTCTCAAGTCACTGATACAGTGAATTGTTACTCTTTCTTATTCTTCTGCACTTTTTTAAAATTGACTTTTATTGAGCTCTACATTTTTCTCTGCTCCCCTCCCTGCCTCTCCCCTCCCCCCTCCAGCCCTCCCCCAAGGTCCCCATGCTCCCAGTTTACTCAGGAGATCTTGTCTTTTTCTACTTCCTATGTAGATTAGATCTATGTAAGTCTCTCTTAGTGTTCTCATTGTTGTTTAAGTTCTCCAGGATTGTGGTTTGTAGGCTGATTTTCTTTGCTTTATTTTTTATTATTGTTTTTATTTATTTTTCCATTCAAAAATTTACACTTCCTCCTCTCCTCCCATTCCCCCCCTGCTCCCCCACTCACCCTCCTCCCTCCCCCTCCCTCCTTAAGAGAGGGCAGGGAACCCTGCCCTGTGGGAAGTCCAAGGCCCACCCCCCCTACATCCAGTCCTAGGAAGCTTTGCATTCTTTGCTTTATTTTTAAAAACCACCTTATTCTGCATTCTTAATCATACATCACGTCAGTATGGCACTGGGGATCAAGTAACATCCCTCTCTGAAGATATGATGCTATCATTTCTGTTATACTGCTACCTCAAGAAGAAAAAACAGGCAAAAAGTGCTAGTTGGAGATATTTGAATATTCCCAGGAATTCCTCACAATTTAAATGAGATGCAGCTTTCTCTGGGTTCAGATTCCTAAAATGATCCAATGGTTTCACCATCTCCATTCATTCACAGAGACTCATTCTAGGCAAGAAATAAAAGCACAGAATACAATAAGTCTTTCTGTTACCATGTCCTTGACACATTCATCCCAGAGCTAAGAAGACCCTTCTTTAGTCTGTACTGATAAGACGCTCCAGACTCTCATCCATTCCCCATCTGTAGTTAAGTTATATGTACCAGAGTCTTGCAAATCAAGAGCCTCAGCCTTGAAGGCTATTAAGATTGTATTCAGTAATATGACCCCGGCCGTTGTTAGTGAATTTATAGATGCCTTACCTTCAGTTATTGTCTTCAATAGAGACAGGAGAACTTTAAAAGGAGCCTCACTTCAGATGATTGCTACTTAGCAGGGTTCTAAAGGGTGACATTGTGGTCTCAGTGAGGCTCTGAAGGATCTCATGCCTCCATCAAAAGGAGTCTAGCAAGAGCCCCAGAAGCCTTCTTAATCTTGTTTCATTACCACCTTCATTATCCCTTTTCAAGTTCTACAACGATCTCTCGGTTTCCTGGTTCATTTCCCTCAGACTCTTCTCTATTCTCATTTGTAGAAGTCCTCAACACCCAACCTTCTCTAGAATTTTAGCACCTATATACTATGGTTTGATTGTATCCTCTCCAAAATTCATGTTAAAAATTTCTTCTTATTTGATGAAGAAGGAAGGAATCTCAGAAACTGACTTGGAGAGCAGTCCTTACCTCTTTACAAATCAGCCGAAGAGAACTAAGAATCCCATCTGCCTTCCACCATGTTATTCTCTTTTCTCCTGAAGATTCATCTAACTGCAAGGTATCAACCTGGGAGCAAGGAAGGTTGCCCTTGCCATATACTCATCTCATTAGCACGGTGACCTTAGATGTCCTAATCCTGTATCTGTGAGAAATACATTTCTTCTCTTTATAAATTATTTAGTCTCAGTAGAAACATCCTACCATACTGTCCATATCAAATATTTTCTCTTACTTGCTTTTCTATCCCAAGTAATTACGAAGCTATAAAGTGTGTGCATGTGTGTGTGTGTGTGTTCTTATTATCTGATTAACTCCCCACTGAATGTTAGTGCTAGAAGGGCAGCAATTTTTAAAGTTTTTGTTTACTGCCCACACATTTTCCTCATATTGACAATGGGGGCAAACAGTTCATAAATGTTGGCTATCTTTGGAGCCAATTTACCTGGCCTTGACGTAGGTAGTTAAAAGGTTCATCCTCGATGTCTCTGTTGGACAGTTCTTTGCAGAAATGTCTTCCTGGCACTCATAAGGACTGGGGTAATTACTTTATCTTCTCTAGTAGTTTTTTTTTTTTCAGGATCATGGACTCAAATGAAATCCAGTGATACTATCTAGAACAGTGTGTACTGTACAAAGGATACCCAACAATTATGTTTTGTGGAAGTGTAGTAATATCACCCGAGCAAAGAGGAAAATGGTGGAAAGATGACTATGAAAGCAAGAAGGATTGACAAAGCACTGAGTCACGCATCCCACTTCTTTGTGATTACCACCTGTCACACACTTGCTCTGTGTGTCCCTATAGATGCTGGCTTCAGCTCTGGCTGTTGTGACCAAGGTTCCCTCCTTTCTGCCTCTACTTATGTCCGTGGCTGTTTTAAATCGGCTGACTGACAGAATTTTCTAGAGTCTCATCTGAAATCTTAAACAAGCCAGAATAACCTTAACTTTCCACTCAGCTTGTATGAGTTCATTTTTATTCTCTCTGTAAAATGATTTCATTTAATAGAACCAAGGGGCATGCCAGGAACTCCAGTAATCTTTATTCCTCATGGTTCAGGATAGAGGTCGCCTAAAAACTTTATAGGATGATTCACAAGCTCTTAGTGGAGGCGCCACATTAAAAATACAAGTGTTCAATTCGCGATCTCACAACAAAAGGCAGTCTATGTAGTCTTTGCCTTTGTTCTTAAATGTTACAGAAAAAAAAGAGAAGCTACTCCTGGATATTGAACTTCAAGGCTCACTTCTGTGGCATTTTGAGGGAGAGAGAGTTGGAACATTTTATAATGTTTCTTCATCTAAGAAGAGGCTCCATCCCGGTCACTGGATTGTCTGTTGGATTCTCAGTATGTGAATAGCACAATACTAAACAGTTAACCTTTCTCCAATCATTCTGAAGCTGCATTATAAAATTCTAAAAGTGACAACTCAGACTTGCATTTAGGTGGAACAATAAGACATTTTGCACCCAGGAAATAATTTCCCCTAGCATAACTATCTCGAGCCACTTAGAAACAGAACCATTTCCATTGTAGCTGTGATGTTTAGCTATTGTGAGATAGTTTATTATAACATATTAAATTATCTGTCTTTAAAATACTAAACCCATTATGTATTTCTAAATACATAATTGGTTAAAAAAATTAGTTTTTTAGAAAAATTATATAATCATATATCCCTAACTATGGGTTATAAATTTAACACATGTTAACAGGCCCTGTTTTTTGAATAAGATTAGTAAATAAATAGAACATTTAATTAGAACTCAAATAGTATAAAGTATTTTCCAAAGCATTCTGAGTTTCTTAATGTAGTTAGAACAGATTAATATAAATGCCAAAGGAAATAAAAGTTTCTTTTATTTAGATATTAATTAAATTTTCTCTAGGAAAAATATGGCATAACGTGTTTTAAATTCCTTCCCATTTTCCAATTTCAAACTCTTATTTTTTTAATGTGCATTATTAAGCTGGCCTCTGGGAAGGACCTGGCTATGGAAGATGTTTATGAGTCACTTGCTCTATTAGAACGTCTTGAAGCCAAGAAATCATGGTCCGTCTTCAAAGCTGAAGGGGCAGATGCTGGTTCAGAGGGCTCTGTTTTCAATCTGATGGAAGTTTGCTTTTCAGGAAAAACCTCCTTCAAAGTTTGAAAGACTGAGACATTTCTTTTGAGAAATTGTTTGAAGTCCATTTTCCTGACTTCTGAAACTTCCCCTTTTGTTGACCCTTGAGGATGGCGTGAGGCTTGTCTGCAGACAGGGTCCCAGCTCAAAGTCTGGTGTCTGAATTTTGTTGTTTGCTTGTTTTTCCTACTTAGTAACTGACTCTGACCTACTCGCCCCAAAAGTAAATGTTTACCTCCTGAAATCCTTCTTGTTGTGTGGCATCTAAGCTGATTACTCTAAGGGTACACACTATACATCTAGCTACAGAATTAAGCGCTTGTTACATGGCAATAAATAGGAATTAATTTCACCTTTATAGCAAGGCTGTGGAATAGTTAGTTACCCTTGTGATAATTCTCATCCTCTTGATGAGGAGAGCAGAAATGAAGAGACCAAGTCAATTGGGAAACTGATGTTAAACTTGGGCTGCCTGACTCTTTGTTACCTAGCTTCTCTGGAGCTGTGGATTGTATGTAGTCTGCTTATCTTTTGCTTTGCACCTAATATCCACTTAGAGTGAGTACATCCTGTGTTTGTCTTTCTGAGTCTAGGTTACCTCACTTATGATGATTTCTTTTTCTAGCTCCATCCATTTGCCTACAAATTTCATGATGCTTTTTATTAGAACAATGGTTCTTAACTTATGGGTAGCAACCTCTTTGAGGGGTCAAATGATTCTTTTACTGAGGTCACCTAAGACCATTCATTGGAAAACACAGATATTTACATTATTATTAATAGCAGTAGCAAAATTATAGTTGTGAAGTATCAATGAAAATAATTTTATGGTTGGGGGGTCATAACAACATGAGGAACTATATTAAAGGGTCACAGCATTAGGAAGGCTAGAATCGCTGTTCTAGAGTAAAAAAATCTACCAGTGTTCAGGCTTTCAGTGCAGAAATATGAGTGTTCAGTAATCTTTCTATGGTCAAATAACTACAATATAAACAGCAGTGACAGACAACTGGTTATATACCAGCCACTCTTCTAATGAAATAATCAAACCCAGGTCGTCAGGTCTGGTGACAAGTGTCTTTTCCTGCTGAGCCATCTTGCCAGCCCTAATTTCTTTTTATTTGCTTTGTCATGTCTGTTCGGGTTGTGCATGTGAGTACAGGTATCTATGGGAGCCATTTGAGACCTTCAGATCCACTGGAGACACACCCTACTGTATGTCCTGTGTGCTGGGAACTGGACTTGAGTCTTCTATTAGAGCAGTGCATGCTCTTAACTTCTGAACCATCTTTCCAGCCCCTCTAGTTTTGTGATCTTATCTTTACACACGATCCATGACCATAAATATAGTGCTGAATAGCCATGGTGAGAAAACAGATATTTCTGTTCCCTCTTCCATTCTTGTTCTATGAGGGACTGCTTTGAGTTTCCACCATTAAGTGGGATGTTATGAAGCCTTTAATCTCAGCACTCCAGAGGCAAAGGCAGGTCTCTGAGTTTGAGACCAGCCTGGTCTAAATAGTGAATTCAAGGACAGCCAGAGTGACATAGTGAGACCTGGTCTCAAGAAAACAAAACAAGCAAACCAAAAGAGAATAATGTCATGTTTGTGTGTAGTTTAAATATGTTAATGTTATAAAGACAGTTGCTCTTTCACAAGTTGCATAAATCACTCCTTGACTCCGGTGCGCTGTGCGTTTCTGTCAGGAATGGGCATCAGATTTTGTTAAATGCTTTTCTATGGATACTGAGATGTGATGTTTTCCTTTCTAAGTCTCATAGTGTGATAGATTGCACTTATTGATTTTTAAATGTTAAGCAAGGCTCACAGACTTGTGACTAATTATGGGCGTGAATGTTATTATTTTAAAACATTGTAAAATCCAAGTCCCTATTATTTCATTGCAGATTTGCTGCTGTGTTCATGACTGACATTGCTTGTGGTGTTTTGCTACACTTCTTATTTGATTTCTAATGTGAAATCATTATTGGACAACAATATCTACTTGAGTACAGACGATTTTGACCTATATTGTGATTTTCAATGGGTTTTTTTGAAATTAAAACTTTTCTTCAAAGTTTCTTTCAGAGTGAATAGTTGCTAGGCATTTTATGTTCATTTGCAATGTATTTTTTATTTTCTTCAGGAATTCATAATCTTGTGTGAAGGGAATCATGTTGTCTGACAGGAGTGGGCGCACATTTATCATCTCTTCCATTCTGAAATGTCTCCCTGTCTGACACGCTAGGGGTGTACTTTTGTGTCAGCCTTATCTTGTCTACTTCCTGAAACCTGTTCTGTGGCCAAGAGTAGGACAGGTTTGTGTGCATACTCTTGTGCATGCGAAAGTGATGTGTACTGCACAGAATTGAGGAATTAGGATCTGTGGCTTGCGCACAAAGAAAATAGAAAACATTGAGACTAAAAATATGATCAATCAAGAAGAAAACAAGAATTGAGGTAAAGAACAAAAAACGTACAAAGAATGATTGTGAAAAATGTTCTCAAACTAAAAGAACAATCTTAATAAAAATTAAGCATCTTAATATTTGTGATATAAAAATGAGTTTTCAGGTACAAAGCATAGATAATTGGCAAGGACTGCATACTGATTCTTCACTTGTAACATTTTTCAAAGCATAGTAATAATGAGCTGCTAAATGATTAAAACATCTGTGATCAGTGTAAAGCTTGTATTTATCTATTCAAAAATTATTTGACCAAGTGAAGAACATATATAAAATATTATAGATTTAAGAACAATTAATAAGTTATGGTAATGGTTTATCCATATCTTTCATCTATCTCTCTAAGCTACACTGTGATTTTAGCTTACGAACAATATTTAAATTAGCTATTCATTGTATTTAGTAGGCCGTACACTTTAACAGCTATGTTCAATTTCTTGAGATCTATTTTTGTTTGTTCTTATTAAACTGTATTTACCTTTCCTCATTTTCCTATTTTTATTATATTGACAATACCACTTTTTTTTACAACTTTTGGCTAATTTTATTCAATCCTATTCAAAAATAATTTTGCTAATTCTTTGAGACTTTCATAGAATGTATTTTGATAGCATCCACCCCCAATCATCTCCTTAACTTTTTAACTTTTTCCAGATCTCCCATACTTCCATACTCTATCTTCATGTCCTCCCTTTAAAATAATTAAATGACCCATTGATTGTAATTTGTATTGCCTGGGTGGAGCAACATTCACTGAACCTTGATTCACCTACCAGGAATCACAGCCTTAAAGAAAGCCGACTTTCTGTCTCCCAGCATCTATCAGCTCCTCAGTTGTGTGCCTGCACAAGTGCACATGGGCACCTGCACAGGACAGATGAGGGTTTAAATCCCTGGGGCTAGAGTTACAGGTGATTGTGAGCAGCTTAGTATGGATTTTAGGAACTGAACTCTAGTCCTCTGCAAAGGGGCAGGCACTGGCAACTTCTGAGCTAACCGAATCTGTGCCTGTGTGTCTGTGCCTGTCTCTGTGTGTCTGGGTGTGTGTTTGTGTGTCTGTGTCTCTGTGTACCTATGTCTGCCTGTGTCTGTGTCTATCTGTGTCTGTCTGTGTATGTATCTGTGTTTGTCTATGTCTGTCTGTCTCTGTGCCTGTGTGTCTGGGTGTGTGTTTGTGTCTGTCTGTGGCTGTGTTTGTCTACATCTGTCTGTCTTTGTGTCTCTCTGTGCGTGTCTGTGGTGCCTGTTCCATCTGTCTCTGTATCTATGCCTATTCTAAACCTACCCTTATATCTGTATCTCTATCTTCTTTATAATTTCAATCTAAGCTTAGATATATTTTTGCCTAAAAATAAAAAGTATTCTATTGACAAATCCTGCATTTTAATTGAAATTAAATTACATATTTTAAGGAATATAAAAGCATAAAATACAAGTATCTATTAATATAAATATCTATTATTCTATATTTTTATGAAGTCTGTAAAACAAAGTTTCCATGGTACTGGAGATTCAATCTGTGTCCCCATGTATGCTAAGCAAGTGTTTGTCACTGAGTTCCATTCCCAGATCGTTCTACTTTATTTTGAGACAGAATCTCACTGTTTTCCTCAGGCAGGCCTTGAGCTTGCTGCCGTCTTCCTCCCTTAGCTTCCTAGTAGGCTTACAGACATGTCATGCCATGCCTGGTTTACATTACCCTTAATCATAAGTTGCTGTATATTTTTAAAAGTCATAAACTAGAGGTATAATTTTAAACTATGACACTGCTCGGCTTTCCAGGGTTACTGTGAAAAAAAAAAAAAAAAAGTAAGGTCCATAGGATTTGTAAAGCGATCAGTTAGGATAATGTTGTAAACAAGAAATTTGGAAGAAGATTAAAAGTTGAGAGCGTAAAAATGTACTGTGTACAAGTTGTTCAGTTCTTTACTGCTGGATCATGAGCGACCACATCCTACGGAGTAGGCCAACAGCTGGAGACACAGGGTCATCAGCGAGAGCCTCTGTGTCTCATCATGTCATAAAACAGCGTGGCATGCATTGCTCAGTGGGTCCACACCCTATTCGTTTGAAGTGTCACGTTTGGAGACATTTTCTAGATTTCCGTTTTTAACCTCAACTCTAATAGCTCATGTCAGGGCATGGTTATCAGTCATCAGCGAATCAATAAACATCAACTGCTGGAACACATTTCTGTTAGATACAAATATGCACTCCAGTGCGTCAATCAAGCATTTTAATGAGTGATGGAAACTCTTTCTGATGAAAGCATTCAGACAAAAATACGGATTGTAGTTCGTGCTGCTCTCACCCCCGTTGGAGAGGGTTAACCATTGGTCTGACCTGTGCATTTCCATGGGATAACAAATGTGTTCATTTGGTCTATCTGAAAGCACACACATAGCCAATGTAATTATGTCCAGGAGTCACATAGACCTTCTAGAAAAGAAATGCCAAATATTTTGTAGAGGTCTTACCCATTATCTGGGATGCTTTTGGTTATGGTAGGTAGCTTGTGACATAGTTTCCAATGAACACTGAAGCCTACTGTGTGTGCTTTCAGTCTAACCAATTTTCGCGTGTTTGAGCCTGTAATCTTGCCTCCAATGCATGAATTAGCTGCTTCAATAGGATTCCATAGACCAGAAAAGAAACATCCGTCTTCTTTTTTTTAAAAAAAAAAGAAAGAAAAACTTAATATTCAGTTTCTTGACTTTATTCAAGAGCTTATCCTGATCACAAGAACCCAAAGATGGCCTCAGCCACTTGCAATCTAAGAGCCCAGTCTGATGGTCTTAGAGGAACAGAATTTGGGCAATGACCCGTGAATAAGCTTGAAAACGAATCTTTCCCCAGGCCTGTTCTGAAAGGAGCACAAAAATCTGCTCGTGTTTTGATTGTGGATTCACGAGATATCCTGAAGTAGACAAGTGTAATTAATTCCTACTGGATCCTCACACAGGCGCTGGGGGATGACTAATGTGTTTGTTTCTGAAGCTATTAATCTTGGGGGGTAATGTGTGACACAGAAATAACAGTTCATGTGACTCTTTTAAAATTTATCAAAAGGACAGAATTTAAATCATTAGGAACTATGTCATAGCAAATAAAAATTCATATAATTATTTTCTGTTCACAAAAGCCTAAATTATAGCGTGCTATATTTATAATTAGCACAAAACTGTATATTAAAGCAACAGCTTGTGGGGAAGCAGAGATGCAGCCAGTGGTTAAGAGCACTGGCTGTTTTCCCAGAGGACCCAGGTTTGAGTCCCCGCACCTACACAGAAGCTTGCAACTGTCTGGAACTCTAGTTTGATGGGATCAGATGCTATGTTTCGGCTTCTTTAAACGCAACCCATGTACGTTGTACATAAACATGTATGTGGAAACACTGAAAGCAGTAACAGTTTTGTAACCCCCACAATAAAGGGCTACTACTGCCCCTTCATAGATAAGAAGGACATTTTCTAAGTCACTAAACCATTATTTGTGAGCAATGGGTTCTTATGCCAACTCAATCGGAAAATACCAGGACCACATAAGGCCTGAATTTAGATTCAGGTCTGTTCTGTTTTCAGGCCATTCATATATACATTAGGGTCTAAATTATATTTACTCTACCTCCTCCAATACTCAGGTACTAGGTAATCATGTCAAATTTGGTTACATACTTTAATATGAAGAATTATTATAAACCAAGTGCTTGATAAAGGATTTAACCTTGTTCCAAAAAGTGTATTGTGTGTGTTGGGAATAGCTTCATGTCTGGTAAGAATGTCTTGTGTTACCAGTACCTTAGTTCACCAAGGATAGTATTAAAATATCATTTGTGTTTGGAGGTCTGCCAATGCCATTTAGGTATTTACATCATATCACTCTATCTGAAGTCTGGATAATTCATGCTGACAATAAATTGATGTATCAATTTATGTCTATAATAGAGTCTGAACTCTATTATATAATATTTTATATATAATAGAGTACAACTCTGAACTCAAGGTTTAATAGTGTTCACTATTGGTGGTACCTGGGACATGTCTCACACAAATACCAGGAAAACACTTCTTGAGTACCACACAGAAAGATGACAGAAGCTCTGCAGTTGGTTCCTCCCAGGACTGTGAAGTCGATACACATGGCTTTGGCTGATCATAATCTACATTTGTTTTCCGTCATAAACCAGACCAGCAGCAGAATATCATACAGGGAGCTCTGTATTTCCAGTGAATTATCAAAACGGAAGGTAGCATTGGAAACTGAGGTTGCTGCCTTCTCTTTCACAATATTATGATATAACAATATATGGAAAGAAGTTAAGCAATTATAAGCCTTTATTTCTGGATTATTAAACTAGTCTGGGAATTGCCAAATGTTACACTTTAAATTAAAGAATTAAGATACTAGCTACTGTTTCTTTAGCTCCATTGATTATACCATGTTATGTGGATGAAGCAGTGAGGATCAGGGCACTAGCTAAGGTTCATGTTTATAGAGCCAACAAGTGCCAAATTCTGAGTCAGATTTTATTTCATTTTTAAGCTACCTACTTCCCATACCGGCAAGTGGCCCAAAGCACATTAAAGGATCCCTGCCTTGGAATCTGGTATCTTTTTTACTTGAATTACTGACTTTGAAAACTCTTCCATTATATAATTCTTGAGGTGGTTTCTGGATATACTATTAAAATTTTGTGTCAGGCTAATAGCATCAAAATAGCAATATTATTTGGACAACCTTTTATTTCTCATGATCTCTGTTTTCTTTTGGACATTTTTCTTGTAGAAATTTTGTCTAATTTTGCCATTTTTATTTATTTAGACTTTTATGCTTCTCTTATATATTACTTCCCAATTGCAGCTTACCCTCCCTACCCTTCTCCCAGGCCTTTCACCCACCTTCCCTCTCCCTGAGATCAACTCCTACTCTGCTTCCCTTCAGAAAAAGAGCAGGGCTCACAGGAATATTCATTAAACATGCCTATAAGCCTGTGCACAAATCTTATTTCACAATTATACATGGCAATAGCAATACAGTAGGAGGAAGAGGATCCCAAACACGGGCAAGAAGTTCCTTTAGCTTTGCTGTATATATGACCCATTCTATTTACTAACCCAGCTTACTTACCTATTTACTTACTCTAGCTTTGATACTGTTCTTTTCACTGTTATGTCTCCTGGTTACAGAGAAGTCAACAACAGCATTCTACCAACTTGCACTCTCTTGCTCCTTTTCCTGGGAGTTACTCATCTTTTTTGTATTTGATAATGCTGGGGAGTCACTTTTAAAGAGTTGTTTGTCTCTCGTGACTTCACTCTTCTCGTTGTCCTCCCTCAGACATATTCATCACGTCCCGTCTGTATATGCCCTCTGTTGTCCTTGAGGTTCTCTCCGGGTTCTTACTTTACAACCCTCTCATGGACCACTTTATCTAATATATGGTTTTAACTTGATTTTACCACTGCCTTCAGCTCAGAACCCTTGGCTGAGGTTCAGGTGCTTACTGTTGGCACAGCTGTCTAGAGTGTGAACAAAGTAGGAATGCACAAAGGTTTAAAGTATATCACACATCAAGTAAACTCACTTGTTTTCCAAACCTTCTCCCATTTCTATGTTCACTATCACATTGATTCTCCTCACCTCACCTCTTATCCTGCCTATGTCCTCTTAAAAATTCTCTTCCCTTTCCACTGCATTATTTGTGACTTCTCCATGACTGCCCTAAAAATATTGCCAAAATTCATCTTCAAAACTCTCACTCATGTCTGCAGTATCTTGTGCCGAAGAATATACATTTTATCATCTGGGAGACCAGGAGCCATTTAAAATCTTTGAATTGTAAGGTAGAAAAAAAATTCTTATATTTTGAGGCTATTGTCTCAATCCAGTGTAAGGGCTATGAATGAGAACGAGAAAACACGTGGGTATTAGCTCACGTGAGAAGAATCAAACAAAAAATGTGAGGGAGTGGCAACAGGGGTTGGCCGGGAACTGAGTAAAAGACACGAAGAAAATGGGTTTTTTTCTGAATGTCTGTTTCTGGGTGAGGAGACTAGTCAGAGGGTGAAGTCATTCGTGAGTTGAAAAACAGAGGAGCGCAATGAAGGGAGAGGACAGAGAACTCTGTCGGAAGGAAAGCCTCCTCTCTTTAGAGACCTTTTCGTTGACATTCACCATTAGGACAAGCTCTAATGGAGTAACTGCACACATATACAAATCCATAAAAAATAAAAGGGGTTTCTCTAAAGAGACCGTACACATAGTCAGATATTTTAGAGGCACTTTATATCTGTATTTGAGCTACTTTTAAAAAGCACAGGACCTACATTTAAAATTCTTGAGTACTAGTTATAGGTTTTTTTTTTTTTTACCACCCATGGCCTTTTCTTCTGTTATTTAAGCATGTGGAGAAACACACTAGCTCTGCAGAGTCATGCTGACATATGAATGGCAAATGCCAGAAAATGAAAAGCTATTTTAATGCATTGCAGATTTCATGGATGGTTTTTAGAAATCAAAGCTTAGTTCTAAAGCAAAAAAAAAAAAAAAAAATTACCAAACTTTGGACCTAGGAAAATTTCATAATTTTCATTAATTTTCTTCTGCTTCCTCATAGAGTCTTAAGAATCGCTTGCTTCTCTTATGCACTCTGCTGATGATGTATGACGTTCAAGCCTTCCTTAGTGACTTCTCTCGTTCTTTACTGCTCCATCATGAGTTCAGCATTCAAATAAAGTCTATAAATTATACTGAATTTGTTTTTACATAGAGGGCTACTACTGCAACATAAAAGTCAGCATTAGCAAATAATTTTAGTGTGCATTAGCAACCACATGCTCATCTCTACTGAGTGAAGGGATTTCTAATTTACAATACAGAGCCATGTGATTTTCCTCCTGCTCTTGATGCTGATGAAGATATATTAGACCCTTCTGTGTGTGAGTCTTCAGTTCCGTGAACCACTCCATGTACAGAGTGAAACCATTCTAAGACCAGATACAGGAACATTTACAACAACATCTCTTGTGGATGTTTTTTTAAATCTGAAAGTTAGTTTATCTTCTTTAAATTTTCATTGAAAATAGGTTTCTTTCTCATACAATCCATCCCAACCACAATTTTTCTTCTCTCTGCTTCTTCCAGCTTCTCCCCCCCCACACACACCTCCCCTCCTCTTAAGATCAACTCTCCTTCTGTTTCCTCTTCAGAAAAGAGCAGGACTCCAAGGGATGACAGCCAAACAGGACAAAACAAGACAAGGCAAAATCCTCATATTGAGGCTGGAGCAGGCAACACAATAAGGGTGAGGGTCTCAAAAGTAGGCAAAAGAGTCAGAGATAAACCCACTGCCACTATTTGGAGTCCTACAACTACACCATGCAGGAAAATATACAGAAGAGTAACTCCTGTAGACCCCTGCAGGCCCCCTATTGCTTCTTCAGCCTCTGTGAGTCCATGGGAGGCTGGTTTAATTGACTCAGTAGGCCATAATCTCCCAGTGTCCTCCATCCCTTCTGACCACTATAATTTTTCTTCCCTTGTATCCTTCAGTGCTCCCTCTTCTCTGAGAGAAGGGACCTAATTGAGACACCCATTTTTTTTCACGGTACTTTTACAGCCAGGAAAATGAGTTAAAGGTGTATACTTTTGTACAAACTGACCTAAGAACAGCTTAACACAACTATCTGGGAAAACTTTCCAAGAGAGTGTTGTGAAAAGGACTGTGGCAACATCTATATACTTGAAGCATCTACTACATACTTGCAAACTGAATATGAGCATCTGTGGTAGTTAATTTTGTATGTTGATTTGAATGAACTAAAACACATAAAGCATTAAAAGGTACATGTTTTGTGTTTCCATGAGGTCTTGTTCATGGAGAATTAACAAGTTCTGGAAGTGGGTGGTACCATCTTTATGCAAGAATTACACACTGAATATTATGGGGAAAAATAAACTTATTACGTATATTCCCTTTTTTCTGCTTCCTGATCCCCCGAGATTTGAGAAATTACCCTTCCCCACCACAAGAGCTGGGCCCCACTAAACAGCAGGATTCCCCGAATCATGTCTTGAAATCTGTGTACCTGTTTATATATATCGGGAACACAAGCAAGTATACATGAGTAGTGCTCTGCTTTAATAATATAAAAACCAATAGGACAGGCAAATAAACTTAAAAACATAATGTAGGAAAAAGCTGGGTGAAGTGAATAGAGCTATAGAAATACAGAAGAATTGACATTTGGTTTGTCATTGGAAAAAAATAAGTGAGATTTCAATATCATAACCCATGGAAGAAGTGAAGAAAAACACTCTAGACAGCAAGAGTTGTCATGGTAGATATACACAAATATACACAAATTGTGAACTTGATCCATTATGTCTTTGATGCCATTTTATTATTCTCTCTCTCTCTCTCTCTCTCTCTCTCTCTCTCTCTCTCTCTCTCTCTCTCTCTCCTTCCCTCCTTTCCCCTCTCCTTCTCGCCCCCCCTCTCTCTATCTCTCTTAAATGCTCATTCTGGGGTTTCTGGTCTAACGCCAACATTGAGGGAGCTTGGAAATAGTTGTTCTCATTCTCAGAACATGAAACAAATAAAATTTTAATCACATTTACAGGCCATATCGTAAAACTGAGGGCAAACTGCAATGTGAAAATGTAGAAAGTGGCAGATGTAAGCTCTCATAACTTAGACCAGCTTATCTGAAACAGAAACTGTAAGAGCCTCTAGATGGTAGAAATGTTTAAATGGTACCTTTGATAATAAATGAGAGAAAATGCAGGGAAACTACAGAGTTGAGATGAAGTAATGTATACATTCTCACTGGTTTTATCTCCAGGAACTTAGCCAAAGTCTTCACTATGAAGACTTCTTACGTGTGCTCTCATAGCTCTGACAAAACAGCCCTCTTAGCAAAGGCCTTTGCTTCAAAAAATGAGTTGATTAGAGCTTTCTTCATGTGGAGAAAGATTTTTCTGAAGCTTCTAGACCTTCTAACCTGCCTATATAAAAGAAGCAACAACAACAACAAACCCAACTATGAAAACATTCTGCAATCACAAAAGAACAGTTTCACCAAGATAAATGGAATTTCACCCAAAATTATACTGTTTCCCTTGCTAACATTTTACTATCACAGCAACAGAACTCCAGTATAATGACAATGGACTAAAGTTGCAAGAGCTACAAAGAACAGACTTTGTAAAGAAGATGCAAAAGCAAGAACACCTGGGGTCTTTGAAGGCTGCCACCTGCAGCCAGAGCAAGCACTAGCCATATCCCAACTGCTTTGCACATCAATGTAAAACTAGGTCTCCTAGAACTTCTACTTTATATTTCCAGGCTTGTTTTTATTTGTTTTTTTTTTCTTTAAAATTTCCCTTTATGGGAATATGGAGAGATGGCTCAGCTCAATGTTTAAAAGCACTTGGTACCTACCATTCCAGAGGTCCAGAGTTCAGTTCTCTGTACCTCTACCAGGCAGTCCACAACTACCTATAACTCAAGACCTAGCAGGATCTGGTGCCTATTACTAGTCTATGTGGACATGAACACACACAAACACACATTAATAATAATTATAATGAATAATAATAATATCTTAAAATTTTTAAAAAATAAAAATAAAATTGAAGGTCTTTTTATTTGTGTATGTGTATAGATTAGAAGCTAACTTAAAGAGTCATATTTTTTATCTTCAGTAATGGGTCCAGAATTCAAGTTCAGGCCTTCAATCTTGGCAGCAAACCTTCTTACCCACTGAGATAACCTGTAGACTTCATGTATATTTTCCATATCAAATGACAAGAGAAACTGTATGAAGAATCTGATTAAGCATCATGGGTAGGCTCATATGATACTGATACTAGAATCAGCAGGCATGGAGTTTTAAATAACTACGACTTAACAAAACAAGCAATTGGGAAACACAGATTGGATCTCTTAAATTGGAGTGAAAGAAACTTTTCTGATGAGAAGCTGATCTATGCATATAGTCATCTGGTGCCTTTCCCCCCTCTCTTGCATGTTCTTTACCAGAATAATAGTAGAACATTTTCCTCTGGCGCCCATCACCTTTTTAGTATCAGGTTTTCAGCCTTAATAGTGTCAAGTATGGGTTTCATCTTAAATGTGCCTTGAGACCAATAAAAATGTTGAGTGTTTCTGTAACATTTGTGCCGTTAATGTACCAGTATATTTTGAAAGCAGATATGCTGTATGTAACAGGATTTACATCTGGTGATATTGATGGTTACTTTTCTCTTCTGGTAGTGTGAAAAAGTATTTCCCAGCACCATGAAGGCTGCTCAATAGGAGTGAAGCTTCTAGTTGGTCAGCAGCTCGACTTCACCATATTTAGACATAAGCAAGTGATGTCTTCAGCAACAGGGCCTTACTATCAAACTGTGAAGAGTAACCAATAATCTGAGTTGTTTCGAGCTGGATGTCTCTGGGACCCTTTTTACCAATAACTCACCACGATACAACCAGACACTGGAAGTGTTGATTGGTGGCATAAGATGTCTCTTTGGAGCATTGCCTCCCCCATTACATGGTGACTTCATTTGAATTCCTTTTTACATACATATCCATTTTAGGAAACTTCTCCAGTAGCAGTAGGTTACCATATGGCTTTTCAAAAGACATTAGCATTGTTTGCCCCTCCCTATATTCCCTTCTTTATCCTAAGCTCCCATCACCCTCACCATTTAAGCCCAGACTCTAGCGTCTCCTTTATCTATTTACAATATTATATTCAATTATTTCTTTCTTCAAAGATCCCCTTCTCCATCATGGCCCTTTACTAGCTACCTAACTTCTGTGGTTATTCATAATAAAGCACACATTTCTAATGCTTAAAAACCAACATCTACATATGAAATAAAATGTGCAATATTTGTCTTCTGGGGTCTGAGCTACCCTACTAAGGATATTTATTTCTAGTTCCATCCATTTACCTGAAAAATTCATAATTTCCTTTTTCTTAACAGATGAATAATATTCTATTGTGTAATTGTGCTACATTTTCATTATACATTTATTAGTTGAGGCTGAATATGTAAGTTGTTTCCCATTTCTGACTATTATGAATAGAATAGCAGTGAACATATATGAGGAAAAATCTCTGCCACAGAATGTGGAGTCCTTTGGGTAAATGCCCAAGAATGATATGGCTGGATCTTGAGGTAGACCGTTTTCAGCTGGTGGGGAACCTACACTGCACATTTATTTCTGTAGAGGATGCACTAGTTTTTCCTCCCACTAGCAATGAGTGAGTGTTTCCTTTCTCTCTTATCCTTTTCAGCATGTGCTATCATTTGCTTCATTTATCTTGGTATGACTGCAACGATATAAAATCTCAATGTATTTTTAATTTCCATTCCCCTGATGGTTAAGGATGGATTTTGAACATTTTTCCACATTTCTCTACCATCTGAGTTTCAGTCTCAAGAGCTTAGTTTTGTTCTGTACCCAAATTTTATTGACCTATTTATTTTCTTGATGGCCAGTTTCCTTCCATCCTTTATATGGTCTAGAGGCTAGCCCTCTGTCAGATACATGGTTGTTAAAGTTTTATTCCTACTCTCTAGGTTGCCACTTTCCTCTTATGAAGGTGCCCTTTGATGTACAGAAACCTTTTAGCTTGACGTATTTCTAACTCAAGTGAAAGACTTGCACAACAAAAACTTACAGAAATTGAAAAAAATTCAGAAGATACGAGAAGGTAGAAATGTTTCCCATGCTTATGATTCAGTAGGATTAATATTGTGAACATGTCCATTCTACCAAAACCAATCTACAGATTCAATGCAATTCTATTCAAAATTTTAAAACAATTCTTCACAGATTTTTTTTAATCTTCAGCTTTGTTAGGAAACACAAACAACCATGGACAGCTAAAATAATCCTGATCAATAAAACCACTGCTGGAGTTATTACTATTTCATTTTACATTGTATTGTAGAGCTATAATAATAAAAAACCTGTATGTATTGGCATAAAAACAAGCATGGTTATCAATGGAATAGGATTTAAGACTCAGCCACAATTTCACATTTTTATGGACAGTTGATTTTGACAGGCCCAAAACACACTTGGGGAAAAACAGCCTTGTTGAAAACTGGTGCTCATCAACGCAGATAGTTGCACATAGAAGAATGAAAACAGATACATATATTATCCCCCTGCACAAAAATCAACTCCAAAGGTATCAAGGATCTCATATGATCACATTCCCTGAATCTGATGGGAGATAAATCAGGAGCAAGACTGAATTTATTGCCACAGGAAAGATTTTTCTGAACACAACACCAACAACACAAACATCAAGATCAACAATTAATAAAATAACAACACTTGTGATTTTCTCATTTGTTGGTAGTATATGACCAAGCAAAGCAGAAGCAAACCTGAACACTCCTCACTAAAAACAGAACATTCAACAGTTTGAGACAATATGAAAAGGTTGTAAAATATGAGTCATTCTAAGACCAGAAGAAGATATTTCCCTGAGTAACTAATAAAATTTTTATGTTTGCAGACTTGTCCTCATGAACCCTTTTGTCTACCTACCTTAACTGATAAAAAAAAAGTTCTTTGGGATTAATATAACATTGTAATTATTAGTAATCACATCACAATCATTTTTTGCATGCATAATAATCATTAATTTCCTAGTTGTTATTATAAACTTGCTTTGTCTTTGGGGATATCCTAAGTATTTTTAATAAGAGTTATTTTATGAGCTTAGTAGGAATTTACAAAGAGATCTAGCCAGAAGGTAGATTGAATTAATAGAATTTGAACACTGAGTTCCACTTTCCAAAAGCTAATTAGGCATAAACAAATCAATGCTTTTAAAAAATAGATGCATTTTCATTATAATTTCATCACACTTTGTCTTCCCCACATCTGGAGTAGGTTAAAATGAATTAATTGTCTGTGTGACTGTTTTTGCCTTGAAGGGAAAGAAGATAACTAAGCAGAAAAACTGAAGTTTATTTATGTGTCTGCCTCTCTTTTTAGTAAAGTTTGATTCAATTTCTTAATCCTTTAGATCAATGGTTCCAACCTGTAGGTAATGACCTCTTTGGGTCAAATGACCCTTTCACAGGGAGTTACCCGAATAACAGATGTTTGCATTATGATTCATTACAGTAGCAAAATCACAATTATGAAGTATCAATGAAAATAATTTTATGGTTGAGGGGCAACACAACTTGAGGAACTGTGTTAAAGGTTCACAGCATTAGGAAGGTTGAAAATCATGCTTTAGATGAATTGATATTTAAATCACAGGCTTGGATCAACTTCTTAGGAATAAAAGGATATAACAGATATGTATTTTATATAAGTATAAATTTTTGGTAACCAGAAACAAATATATGCCTCACTTTTGGTTTTGCCTTTTGATGAAATTCACCATAGGATAATTTAAGTATCCAGGTTAAATATTCAAGATTTCATAGTTTTCCAAATTTGAAAACAGTAAAAATTTTGAAATTTTCTGGTGAAGTTTGAGGATGTGAATTCTGTAGAAGAAAACTTTCAGATTCGATTATAATTTGTAATGTACAATAAAAATACCTCCATGTTTCGTTCAAAATTTATTTTTCCTTAAGCTATGGAGATATACTTGATCCTTTAAAAGAAGAAATCAACACAAGCAATGATGGGCACTCATAGACATCTTTACACACACACACATACACACACACAATTTTTTAGCTCTCTAAAAAAGAAGGCGGTAAACATCACGGAGACAGAGACTCTGTAATCAGTACGGTCTTTATATCAAGCTTTGGAAAAGTTGGGCAATGACAAACCCAGTCTATAAAGATACTATTTCTAAACTTTTTAATCATCAGACTGTGCTTCCTATGTCTTCGAGTACAAAGTGTTGCACATGCATGCAGAACATACCAGAGAAGATGGTACTATTCATTTTTATGTTATTTTTCACCAAACAAAGCCACATAAAGTTGTCAACTTTAACACATTTTCAGATCTGCAGTCAAGGGCAGTGGTGGCGCACGCCTTTAATACCAGCACTCGGGAGGCAGAGGCAGGTGGATCTCTGTGAGTTCGAGGACAGCCTGGTCTACAAGAGCTAGTTCCAGGACAGGAACCAAAAAGCTATGGAGAAACCCTGTCTCAAAAAATAAAAAAAAAGAAACAAATCTGCAGTCAAAATCCAAGGATCCGGAAAGCACTGCTCAATACAGAACATATATTTCTTCTCTTTGGTTTCATAAACCACCACAATCTTATGCCTTCATTTTACTCCTTTATAGAAAAATTTCCTCAGCTATACTTACCTCAGTAGTGATTAAAAATTAAACAATCAAGAAAACTAAACTATAGCATATTATTTCTTACTTATAGTAGATAGATAGATGATAGATAGATAGATAGATAGATAGATAGATAGATAGATAGATAGATAGATAAAATGCGCTAAAATATCAGGTTTTTCTACCTCTAATTCAAAATTTCTTGCAAAATTATCAGTGTGATCTTTCTTGGAATAAAAGACACCACACGTGCCAACATAAAGGTAGTAATCTAGTGAAATTAGTATGCAGTTACAAATGTTTTGACGTCTGTCTGAAAATGTAAAAATAAACATTTAAAATGGCAATAAAAGAATGTCAAAAATAAAATGACAACTTAGCTGAGTAAAACCTAATGTACCAAAGAGGTCAGTTGTTTCCTGCTAAGTTGTCCAGCATTGCAGAATCTTTGATTATATTAATCTGAGAAACAAGCAACTAGCTTTGTGTTTAAGGGAGGATACTGATACACAGCAGGAGTAGCGATTCAGAGATCTCAAAAGTGCATGATGAAATAAGACTATCCAGAGAAGCAAATGAACATAGCTGTGTTCATATGCTAACTGCAAAAAATAATAATTTTAGAAAGAGGTGCCTCTGTCTCCCACTGACTGCAACACTCAGGAGAGGAGGCTCTGTACCTGTCCTGGGCAGCACAATTGAGCCAATCCTGTTGGCAGAGGTGTGGGTGAGCCAGGCCAGAAGTTGTGAGGTTGGGAGAATTGGCCCCATTATTCCTCTGTCATGTGATGCCATGGGCAGAGGAGTGGTTGGAGGATGGCCTTTCCCACTCCACCCCCAGCTCATCAACAACTGAGGCAGGTGGGAGAGCTGGCCCTGAGGTCATAAAACAGGAGAGCTGTGCCTGTCCCGCATCAGCTGCAGCACTGAGGTGAGTGAACCCCATCCCTTGCCCGGGGAGCAAAGTAGAGCTGGCTTTGAAAGCATAGGTGTGAGATGTGAAAGAAGGAGAACTGGTCCTACGTTTGCTCAGCCTGTGAGGGGTGGACTAGCCAACGCCTGATAGTGAGGACAAGCCAGAGCTTGTGGGTTGTCCAATCCTGCAGTTACCCAAGCACAGAATCAAGGTTATGAGTTGATCCGTTCCAAGATCCGCCCCATCTGAGATCAACTGGATCACAGGAAGAGACCGGTCCTGGAGACTCAAAGCTGAAGAATTTCCAAGACACAGGACAACAACAGGATAACCAAAAAGAGTTCCAGTGAGAACCCATCATCAATAGTGTAGCAGAAACAAGAGGACCCAGACCAGACCAGCAACTCTGCGCTGAACACTTACTAGTAAAGATATATGGATGAAAGGGTTTACTGCATGACTCACTATGTCACACTACAGCATCCATGATGAAATGGATTTTTCTTAGATTTCATTTTAGCTTATTAGGAGGGGGGAGTTGCAAGGGCAGAGGGCAGATAAAAAGGGACAGGAAAATGAATTAGATGGAGATGCATGATATGAAAGACACAAAGAATAAATAAAAAAGATTAAAAACTAATTATAAAAGAAAACAAACATGCAGGTAAAAATAAACCAAAATTAACTAGACCCAAAGCCAATACTAACTTTATGTAGTCAATACTGACGCATTAAAAATATATATAAAATCAGTTCCCTGGTTTAGTCTTCTTCTGTTGTAAGTTTATATATTCAGTAAAATTTGATTTATTCAAGCCATATTCGGGGCCCTTAATCAATCATATTATTTTACCATTTTAGAAGAAACATTCGAGTAAACTCATACAGGGAGAAAAATAAACATAAACCCTTACATTACCTTTTCAAAGGCTATCGATGAATAAACTTAACCTTCTATATCTACTCTGATTTCAATTGTACTGTTATCAAAACAATCAGGTGCCACTAGATATCACCATTTAGTCCATGTCATCAATGACCTTAAGGTTCCTCTAGAACTCTCAACCAACTGATCTCTTCCTTTCTGTGAACTGCAGTGTTCAGGGATGCAGGGGCAGAAGGGTTACTCGGTGGGTAGGCCCAGTACTTGTTTGAAGTTGCTGCCACCATGACTTCTCAACACCACGGGATGTAACCTGGAATTGTAGGCTTAAATAAACAGTGTGATGGTTTGAATGAGAAATGTCCTCCACAGGGTCCAGGAACTGAAAAATTAGTTACTGGTTGTTGGCGGTGTTGGGAAGGTTTAGGAGGTGCAGTCTTGCCGGAGGAGGTTCTCCTTGGGGGCAAGTTTTTGGAGTTCAAAGCCTCATGCCATTTCCAGTTCACTCTCTTGTGTGTTTGCATTTTAAGATGTGTGCTCCCAGCTTCCTGCTCCTGACCTATGCTTGCTGCTATTGCCGTGTTTCTCCATCATGATGGACTCTCATTCCTCTGCAACCTTAAGCCAAAATTAACTGTTTCTTCTATAAGTTGCTTTGGTCCTGTTGGTTTTTCACAGCCACAGATAAATGGTCCTTTGTCCCTTAGTTATTTGTTATTTTAGCAAGGGAAATGAAGCTAGAGCGCCTCCCCTTGCGCAAGCCCCACCCTATGATTCCCCTCTTCATACAAAAATATTCTCCTTTCTCCTCTCTCTTAAAATCTTTCTTCCCTACCCCCAGTAGTAGCTTTTTAGTTTACTGACATTTTCCAGTACTTTAAGTTAAGCATACAAACCTAAATATTAAAGATTAGGATACACATATGAAAGAGAACTTGCAATGTTTTTCCTCTCTGGACCTGGTTTAGCTTACATAGTTTAATTCTTTCAAGTTTTCTCCATTAACATATAACAATTCCATTTCTCTTTATAGCTCAATAAAATACTTAATGGTATTTTATTCCATTATCCATTCTTCAGTTGATGGACATTAAAGCTATTTCCATTTCCGAGCTATTACAAATAGAGAAGCAGTGAACATGGATAGGCAAGGGTCTCTGTAGGAGTATACAGTGTCTCTTGGGTGTGTCCTTAGGAATACAATAGCTGGGTCATATGGTAGTCCTATTTCTAGCTTTTGAAAATCTTCCACTCTCATGTCCAGTGTGGTCATAACTAAAAGCAAAACATGGGAACAGGCATTTTCCTTGTTCACATATTCTTTTATGATTACCATTTTAAGTCCAGATGAATTGTGCCCAGCCCATAACACAAAGGAATAATAAATTGCACAATGTAATTCATATATTGTAAAATAAGTGATGTGTGTTAAAAGTCCTCTTGGCACACTGATTAATACCACAGAATTTCAACAGTTCTAGATGTGCAAAAATAGAAAACAGACGTGTTCATTCAGTTTCTACTGGTGTATCTGAGCTAATGGACGTGAGAGGAAAAGTCTGTCGCTGAGTGCTATCTGGAGTAACTCTGGGGAATAAATCTGATGTCAGTTAAGTAATGGGATTTGGTACAACTAGTCGTTCAAAAGTCAGGAATTTGCATGGCATGTTGGAATGTGGCTTTCTTGTTGGTGCATGGTTTTCTGCACCTTCCCTTGCAAATGCCTGTCTCACATTCATGCAACACATGTCAAGATGGAATTAAATGGATTATAATGTGGAATTAAATAGCCACCTAATAGAACAACCTGCACTATAGAGTAACTGAGAAACCTTATCATTTTCTGTTAGCTCAAAAGCAGAAACTATCAAGGTTTTGTAAAGTAGAGGAAATGGTAATTTTAAATAAGATTAGTGGATTAGAAGCATTTAGAAATACAGAATAACTTGATACATAGAAATATTTAAATCATAATAAAAATCTTATATAGACTTGAAGTATGGAGGTTCGTGGCTTTGGGGGACTACAATAAAAATTTTTGGCTCATAAATAAGTTTTAGTTGAAGCTAGAACATTAAGAACTTTATCTTCTAGTACACTGCTTTAAAAAATTTACAAATGTATTAGTGACTAAATTCATTCATTGTCAATAATGTGTGTATGCACATGTGTGCATGAACACAAAGTTCATCATGGATACCCTCACTGCACCTCCTTTGATCTCATCACGTATGTCTGAAAATCATCTTCCCTTGCAATTGCCTGTCTCGTCCATGCTTTCTGCATTTATGGTTTTTGTGACCCACTGAGTCTAATAAAGGCTGTCAGTGTGACCATGAATTTGTAACTATCCATTGGACCCTGGCAAGAAATATCTTTTACTCCACATGCACACATACATACAGAAACTTAATACACACACGACTGCATATATAAGACAAAAGTACATCCCTCGTGCATACACTCATATTTTTCAGTACATTCAGCGCTTTCTGTTATTGTCTACTCAGATCAATCCCACATTTTTCTCCCTGTGAAGGAGTCACAGTGTCTAGGCAGTAATAAACAGCATTCTAGTGGAGTTCATGGAAATTTCTAAATGAAGAGATATAGCAAAGCTTTAGGAATTATACCTGTCATACACGACAGAATAAAAAGAATCCTTAGCCTAGTCATTTCTGTGGCCATGAAAGCAAACAGATTTTTGCATCAGTGACGGACAATTGAGTGAGTTCATTGTAAGACAAGCCCAGGAGAGGAAAACAGTAAATTAAAGTGAAGAGAGAGAGAAGAAATGGTTGCAAGACACGTACAAAACCAACTGAGATTTTTAAAACCACGGGAGTCTGTGAGGCAGAAGATGTAGATGTAGCTCATGGCTAAATTCAAAATAGCTCTGTGAAATAATAAAATCTTCCGAAATACAAGTTACCCCGATCTACTCAAATTATGTACACTGATGAAATGCAAAACCTCACATAGCCTTAGAAGAAGAGGCAAGTCTGGAACATATGCTAAGCTTCTACCTGGAACCAGGCACCAGAGTGTGTGAATTTTCCTTCCGTTCTCACGACTTGCAAAGCAAACATTGCACCTGTATCTACAGAGAATGGCGAGGTTCAATGACCATAAGCTATTATTTCTGGGCAAAGAACTTGCGAGATCAGAAAGGCTCACACATATCGATTGGGAAGCTTGGACTTTATTGATAATACAACATTAAAATTATAAAAAATATTACGATGAATAATTTAAAAAATAGTGATTTTATAAAGCAATTTGCAGTTTAGTATACGTTATCGTTTTTCAAAACAGCTTATGATCTCAAGTAACTCTGTATAGTCTACCCTTAGATAATTACAGAAGAGAGAGATAAAGGTTTTTAATTTAACTGATAATGATCTTTGTAAAGAAACCCCCTTTTAATATTATAATTCCTGTTCAGACTCTTGGAATCTTGTTCACCATCATAAGCTCAGGTCTTACAAGCCAGTAGGGGGCAGACAACAATTTCGGATGTCTTTGACTGGGCTCCTGTGTCTCCTCCTCTCTGATTGGGTTACCTAACTCCTGCCGGGAAGCGCTTCCTTAGCAACTGGTTGCCCTGGGAAACGGGAAGATGCAGTCCCACTGACCACATTCCTGGCAAATTCCTAGCACCTACTAGCGGTCAAAGGCGCCAGAGAACTATGTCGGAGATCCTGTGCCAGTGGCTCAACCGGGAGTTGAAGGTGTCCAGGACCGTGAGTGAGTGACCACAGCCTAGGGCAAGCGACGAGGGGAATATGGGGGGGGGGGGTGCGCTGATAGAAAGTGTCCCCTAAGTGGCTAGCAGCGCCCCACAGTGCAGGCCAGCACTCCTCAGTCCCACCTAGACACCTGGGGCCTTCTCATTGCATCCTGACTGGCATTTCCCTTCATGCTGTCTTAGCCCTCAGAATTTCTGACCTACTCTGTATTTCGAAGCAGTCAGCGGTGCTTCAGTTCAGTTCGAGGCACTGGTCTGCTCCTATGGGGAGGAAACCTTGTTCCTGTCTGCAGTCTGACCCTGACTTTGCTTCCCAGTTAACTCTCTCTAGTAAACAGTAAATGGGTCGATGTAGAATATAGTAACATCTGCCGGTTTTAGGAACTTTCGTCTCAGTTTACAAACGGTAGCTGTTTGTTAAGGTGATTCCTTTTCTACTTTTCTAAGTTAACGTTAGTTAATTTTATTGAAGGCACAAAGATGTGCCCGAAAGTCCTAAAGTTTTATGGCCCAGAAAATCCCAAACACTTCAGATTTGGTGAGTACCAACACTCCCAAGTCTAGCACGTCAGTATGGTCTTTCTCTTCTCCGGGGAGGGAGGACACTCATTTTCAAGTACTATGGATTTCCCTCAAGGCAAGACATTTTCAGGACAAATAATTTCAATCTGTCTTCCCAGAGGAACCCTTGCCTCCCTGCCAGTTGCTACCGAGGTGGGCAGCGTTGCCAGTTCAGCCCTGGGTCATCCCTGCTAGGGCAGTAGTGTTTGTGCAGGTGGGAAATATCCACTGACAGCCTAAGGATCTTCAACACACAGCAGCCCAAGTTGCATTTCTTGAGGCATAATTTTAGGCTTATTCTTTGCTAAGCTGCCTCCACCCTGTTATGAGCAATAATAAATTCTTTCTCAGTGTTCTGTCTCTTTGTACCTCTGAGAGTTTCTCTGCTCAAATATGATGCTAAATTCTGGACAGTATTTAGCATTTAGCAATTCTTCTTTCTCTCTCACCATATTGCCCGAAAATGCAATATCACACATGAAGTTGTACTGTTCTGAGATACCAGTTGCACAACCTAATTAATTAATTTAAGTTCTTAGCGTAAGTTAATTAACTTATTTGATAATAAAATCTATACCATTTCCTTAAGTCCTTAGGAGCCTTGTATAATAAAACTCTTTTGGAAAACGTAAATAAAATTAATCATAAACATGCAAACACTAGATGCTGTTATAATATTAATAAGTTTGAGAAATTTGGTTTTGAAAGGAAGTATGACTTCATTCTGTGAAGATTAAAAGCTTGGAGACATTTTAAATAAAAATTATAATGCCACAAGCTGTGAGTGGAAAATTCCCAGCATCTTTTTTCCTCAAGTATAAATCTGGAAATTGTTAGCAGAGACACCCCATGCTAATTTCATTTTAAACACTAGCAATACAGCCATTGCTGAATCCCAATTGCTGCAAGATGTCTGAGGAGACAGTCTGATGTAGCCAAATTATGCATCCAGAGTACAGGGAATATATTCAGTTGTGTTTGTTATCCAGAGAGGATTCTGGTGGACCTAAGACAACAGACTCTTATAGAAGAGTTCTGTGGAGTGTGGTGGAAGATTTTGAATATTTTGTAAACATATGATGTAAACAAACAGGGTAAGTTGAAGAAGGTAATTTGGTCATTCCTGGGTAACGGCTGTGTAAGAGCAAGGGATCAGAGTGCGGACTGCCTGGCTCTAAATATCTTCTTCACCATTATGAACCAGTAGACTAAAGTTCACTGTACTAAGAAGAGTATGTGTAGTGATGCTTCCTCAGTGCATCAAGGTTAAATGGCATAATACACAGAAAACACTGACTAGTACTTGGGGCGGGCATAGTGAGTAAAATCTCACTTGTCATCTTCAGTTGTCTTAAAAAGCATCAACATAAGATATTTGAACAAGGATATATATTGTTGTGTTGATTCTGAAAGAGAAATAATCTGAACAGCCTTAAATAGAGTAATAATTGCATACACCACATTCTCTTATACTATGAATTACTGTGAAACTATTGAATGAATGGGATACATGTTTCAATATCACAGATTTTGTGTATTTATTTGAGTTAAAATATTATAGCTTATTGTAGCTGGTATAATTATAGTTTTATCAATTATAAAACATGTATACCCATATATACACAGGCATTGGGGAAAAGAAACACATGTACTGTGCTGTATTAACTATATTGTTAACATGCCCATAATTTTTCATATTGTGATTTATTTTAACATAATGGAAGTATGTAAAGATATAATCCAGAATGTCAATACAGGTTACTCTGAGGAAGCATTCCTCATTGCCTTCACGCATTTCCACTATTTGGATTGAGCTAGTGTTGCTTTTAGAATTTAAAAGGAAAGTTCAGTATAGTATTGAAATGACAAGTTCAAAAGTGGAAGCCAAACTTCTTAAAAAAATAAGAGAAAAAAACTTTAGTTGAAACATGTATGTTTTCATAATGAAGTATTTTATGAACTCATTAAAGAGTTATTTTCTCAAATAAAAAATGTAGTGGAAATATTAAAAACATATTTACAGGCTACTGATTATTTATAAGGTAGACTATGCTAAGACATTTTATACTATTTTTTATTTTATGTTTAAAATGCACAAAAGCAAAGTCTCCAAGTAAAGATGATAATGAGAATATTTGGGAATTGGTCAAGGATACACAGTTAGTAAATTGTTGAGCTAAGTTATTAACCTAGATATTATATATTGTTCTTAGACACTCTGTTTTACACTTAGGAATATTTATTAGTATCTATTGACCTTCTAAACATTCTTTTAAACTCACTTTTAAGGGCATTCATCCAATTTTGATTTTTTTCCTTTAAAATATTGAATTCTAACCCTTAGCTTCTCTGGAAAGTTATAAGGTTCAATTTCCAGATTCTAGACAGCAAAGGTGGGATTATTAGTGTCTGATTAAGGGTGGTTCAGCCCATTCATTGCTTGCTCATCAAAAATCAAAACAAAACAAAAACCAAACGTAACAAAATCAAACAAACAAGCAAACGAAACAAAAGCCAAAACCAAGATGAGGATGCCATGTAATTGCTTAAGAGACAGTCAAGGTGAATTGATTTCTAGGTTATCTTGACAGCTAGGTTCTGAACGTCCTTGCCTATTCGTGGCAGAGAAAGGACATCCCAATAATCTAAATTGAGACTAGTCATATTCCACTTGGCAGGTGGCAGTGTATGGTCTTGGGAGTCCCTGGAGAGTTGATTAATCCTAAGGCGGGAAGACTCCAATCTAGCCAATAAAACCTAACAATCTTCATTATGATATATTAAATTGAATAATTTTCCTTGAAAATAATGAATATTTGTATAACTTAATAGGATTTTTTAAACTACAATACAATATATTATCCAAAATGATAACTGTAATTCAAGAATTACTATATATTATAATGATAGATAAATTTATTGGCATGTCCTTCAATTCATTTTTAATATTTTTATTTTTCATGTAAACTCTGATTATACTCATTCCATTCCCAACTCCTTCCATATCCTTCTCCTGTCCTACTTCATGTTGTTTCTTATAACAAAAATAAAACAAAGTATGCACATCTACACACACACACACACACACACGTGCACGCACGCATGCACGCACACACCATGGAATCCTTATAGCTGACCAGCTATCAGTGAGTATGAGACTTGCCCTGGATTGTTATTGATAATAACCAGTGTCACTCAATTGAAGACAGCTATTTTCCCCTGTCCCAGTTCTCAATCACAAAAAAGCACCTTGGTTAAGGGTCAAATCTGTGTCCACTTCTCTTTCCCCATCCTGGGCTTTTGTCTGGCTTGACCCTGTGCAGTTCTCGTAAGTGCTGTCACAGTTTTAAGTTCACAGGTGCCTCAGTACTGTTATGTGTAGTAAATTCTAGTGCCTTGAAGTCTTCCATCACCCCTGGCTCTTACAGTTTTTCCACCTACTTTTCAGCATTGACCTCTGAGTCTTAAGGGGAGGAACTTGATAAAGAAATCTCATTTACCACGGAAGGCTCAAAGTCTCTCGCGCTCCATAGTTGTAGGTCTCTCTGTTAGTTGCCATTCACTGCAAGAATTGATTTTACAATTAACAGTGAGTGGCATAGAATTAATATCACTGAAAAGTCGGCCATAAGTTCTCTATGAGGTTATTATTTACTTTCTTACTATTGTGTGGTGCATTTGTATGCATGTATGTGTGCATGCTTCTGTGTGCACCTATCAGTGGAGGAGGTATATGTCAGGTCTCTACGATGCTCTTCATCCCACTCTTTAAAAGATGTCATTTCTCATTGAACCCGAGTTGGTTTCAGATAAACCGACTGGCAAGTGTGTCCCAGGCTACAAGCTATCTGTACATCAAGTGCCAAAGAACCAGACACACACCAACATCCCAAACTTTCTCCACGGGTGCTGGAGTTGTAAATTTACATTCTCATGGTTTTGCAGCAAGTACTTTCCCGCTGAGCCATCTCGCCAACACTACACTCAGTTACTCTTCAGAATAAATGTTGCTTCTCTTTCCTTAAGAGCTAATGAGTATCAGAATTCTACAACAGAAATTCTGCATAAATGACATACGCTGTGTTGGCTATTTTTGTGTCAACTTTGCACAAGATAGAGTCATTGGAGAGGAGGAAGCCTCAGTTGAGAAAAAGTGTCCGTAAGATCTGTCTGTAAGCAAACCTGTTGGGTATTTCCTATTTAATGATTGCTGTGGGAGGGCCCAGCCCATTATGGGTAGGGCCACACCTGGACTACTGATCTGGGTTCTGTAAGCAAGCAGGCTGATTTTGGAAGTCAGTGCAGTGGTTCCTCAATTACCACAAGACTCCTCTAGATCACTCTTGGGCACATACCAAAGTGATGCTGAATCATACCACAAGGATATTTGCTCAGCTATGCTCACAGCCACTTCATTCATGATAGAAACAACCTGAATGTGACTCTATTGAGCAATGAGCAAAGAAAATGTGGTGCATTTACACACTGCAGTACTGCTCCACTGTTAAGAATGAGGACACAAGGGTCTATGAAGGCAAATAGATGAACTAGAAAAAAATCATCCTGAGAGTTAACCCAGACCAATACAGACAAACACGGTATGTTCTCACTCATAAGTAGGTATTAGCTGTAAAATAAAGGATAACTCTTCTACAATCCACAGACCAGAGCGATTAGGTAACAAAGAATGGTCATTAAGGTCCCCGAGAATGGGAAATAGAAGAAATTTTGTGAGTGGCTGAGAGCAGGTGGGCTTGAAAATATGACCTTTCAGGTTGGGTGGGCACAGAGCAAGAGAGTACTGAGGGGAATTATGGGGGAAGGCATTTTGGCGTTGGAGGAAGCCTGAGTGAGTCTCCAGGGAGAGCCCAGTTTAGACTCCCAACAATAGTGGAAAAGTAGCCTGAACCGGTCATCTCCTGTGGTCGGTTTGGTCCTGGCCCCGTTGCCATCAGAAAACTGCGATCCAGAAAAGTGATGCAAGCAGCTGCAGACACCGACAGCCAGACATTAGGCAGGACTCAGGAATCCTGCAGAGGAGGAGTAGAAAGGAATGTAGGAGCCAGAGGTGTCAAGGATACCAAGGAAGGCTCACACATTCAACTAATCCGGGGCTCCTAAACACTGAACCGACAACCAGGGAGCCTGCGTGGGACCTAGGCACTCTGCATACATGTTTCAGTTGTGTAGCTTGCTCCTGTTGTGGGACCCCTAATAGTGGAAACAGGGGATGTCTCAGACCCTTTTACTGGCTTTTCAGACCCTACTTCTCATACTGGGTCACATTGCCCAGCTTTGGGAAGGTGCTTAATCTTACTGTAACTTGATATGCTATGTTTACTGATACTCATGGGAGATAGGCCCTTTCCTGGATGGAGTTGGAAGCAAAGAGGATTGGGGGTGGGAGGGAGGGATGTGAGAGAGGGACGAGGAGGGGGAATTGGTGTAAAATAAATAGATTGATTTTTAAAAAGAAGAGGAAAAGAAAGGAGGCTGTGCAAGCCGTGGGAAGCAAGCCAGTAAACAACCACCCTGCATCAGCTTCTGCCTCCAGGTTCCATTTCCTGCTTTCTTGACTTCCTTCAGTGACCGACTATGGATATGAAAGCAAATAAGCTCTTTCCTCCTCACTTTGCTTTTGGTCATGGTGTTTCATCATAGCAATAGTAACCCTAAAGAAGATATATGGCTTCAAATTATTTGTATAGCTCAGATTAATCATAAAGAGAATCATACCTAACAGTGCATGTCTCAGGCCCTGACCATGGATAAATTGAAAAATCTAAGTAAACTTGTCATATGTATTTTAATATCTTCTGTGGCTGTAAACATTATTATGGATACTATCATGGCACACTAAAGAGAAAGCTGCATCTAGGAAATCAGTATTCCTATGTCTAGATATTGCAAATAGGAATAAATATCTCTAGGTCCTATTTTTTTGTCCCAGGGAAGTCATAACTAGTGTGTATTTGAGAAGATAGCCAGTAACGACTCGGCTGACATCTGCTAGATACTCGGTAACCTGTATTTCAATTTTTTCTCACTTCTCACTTTAGAATCTTGCCCAGCATGGTTTCTGTCAGAAAACATATTTCATGGCATATATGAGGGAAACAAAAGTAAATCATTACATTGAACCGTGTCTTGAGAAGGCGACTTGAGCCTTTGAAACCTCAGCTTTGTGAGTGAGAAAGCTCAAGCAAGTTCTTTGGATTTCTCTGATACTAAGCATGGTAGATTTTATAATATGAGATGACAATTTCTTATGAAGAGAAGGCCATCAGACTAAGTATTATCAGAAAATTGACATGATTCATAACTTTGTTTCCTGACATAATCAAAGGAAAATACATTTATAGATCAAATTGCTTGTCATCAATCAGAATTATCTGTTATCAGACAATCCTTACATCAAGCCATTGCTTGTTTTTTTTTTTATTATGTTTCTGAGGGACACATTTTATCAATATATTGATAAAAAAGAGATTATATTATATTTGCTTCATACTTCTCACCCCAAATATTTACGAAAGACACACTGCTTAAAAAGATTCTCTAGTTTCCTTCTATAACCAAAAGCTCCTGAACTTTCAATCATTGTAAATTCTTCTGTTATGAGAGTATCATTGTTGTATTGTCAATCTTAAAGTAAGCACAAAGAATATTATTCACATGGTATTTTAATTAAATAGTTCAATTTTGTGTTTTGTCAAATATACTAGGCTCCTTGTTTTTATTTTTTTAATAGTTGGGTTTTTACAAATGTCCTATTAAGTCTTTCTATGTTAAATATTAGTAGTTCTTGAGAATTGCCTTGAATTTATGGGCCTACTCTGTTGTTCATTTGGTTGGTTTTCTGAGACAGATTTATTCAACCCTGCCTTAGGTGTCCTAGAATAAATAGTAATCCATCTGTCTCTGCCCTAGTTGGGATTACTGGGCTTCACCACCATGAGGATGGTTGTACATTATTGAGATATTTTTGTAGGTTTGTTTTAAATCTGATTTTACTTTTTAAAATGGAGCTATATAAATAGACCTACTGAATACATATTTTATGATATATTATGATTTACCATATTATAAAATAATATGATTTTACATCTAAAAAAGAATCTCAGACCTTGTCACATTTTGACAGTCCCCATTAAAACTTATGTGAAAATTTAATTTCTTTCCTGATGCTGTTCACAGTAATAAGTTTAATAGCTATTTAGGTCATGCGGGTACTGCCTTCATTGAGTTAGTCTGCTGTGTTATTACAGGGTTAACTATTGTTGGAGTGGGATTCTGATGAAGGAATAACTTTGGTCTCTCTGTGCGCATCTAACATACTCACCTGCACTTGCACCCCGTAGCATGTTGGGATGCAGTCAGAAGGCCTTTGCCAGGTTCTTATACCCTGGTACAGAACTTTGTCATTTTAGAAATGTGAGAAAAGATTTTAAATGAGTAAATATTTTGTGTTGTTCTGCTACAGTAATATAAGCTGAACAATGACAAGAAATTATTTAGTTCTTCTTTGAGGTATTGTATTAACACATAAATTAACTGATACAGGATTAGAGCTTGGTTTATGGTTGTCCAGCTAGGCCTTTAAACGGACTGTCTCTAGATACCTTCCTCTTTTCAGTGTCAGGGCCATTAAAGACCATATTGCTTCTGGTAGAAAATATTATATCTGTATTATCTAGTTCCTAAGCAGCATTTTTCTTTATTACAAGACAGAATCCTCTCACTAGAAATCAATACAGCAAGTGTAAAACCAGCCAGCATTGTGTAAACCAGAACTAATGTTTTAAGACCAGAGTTTCATGATAATAATGATACCAAATATTTTAATGATTGAAATTCTATGAATTAAGATTTCATTTCCAATATAAATCTTGAGATTCTGATAAACCTTCCTTCAGTGGAGGAAACTGTAAAGGTCAGCCATCCTTGTCATCTGAAGGGAGAATGGTCAAGGTACTCCAGGCAAAAGCCACAGGTCACAGCTGCAGCTGGCTGAAGCAGCTTTGAGTGGCTGCAAGGTGAGAATGTATGCAGCCTCTTTTTGAGGGTGTTAGGAAGGACTTGGGCTCTCAGTGAGTGTTGTTGAGGAAGATTCTTGGAAACGGTGCTTTCCCCTGAGTCCAATCCTCTCAAAAACTAGCAAATTCTCTGATTTTATTTCTTAATGTCATACCTAGCAAAAGGGAGAAGAAAGCAGAGCACAGTAATGGTCTATGAGAAAGCAGTCATGATGAATAAATGCTGGCCATATTAGGGAATCTTTGTCCATTAGTGTTCTGGACAGCTGTTGTGAGGAGGGGCTTGTTTCCTGGCTGCCAGGCAGCTCAGACCTGAAATAATCGCACAGAAACTATTATTATTAAAACACTGCTTGGCCCATTAGCTCTAGCTTCTTATTGGCTAACACTTATATCTTAATTTAACCCATTTCTAGTAATCAGTGTATAGCCATGTGCTGTGGCTTACTGGGTAAAGTTCCTAGCATCTGTCTGCGGTGGGGCTACATGGCTTCTCTCTGCCTCTGCCTCCTTTCTTCCAGCATTCAGCTTAGTTTTCCCTGCCTACCTCTATTCCTTGCACAGGCCCAAGACAGTTTCTTTATTAACCATTGGTATTCACAGCATAGAGAGGGGAATCCCACATCAGACAGCTTCTTGGTTTTGTCTCTGTGCAGACATAATTTCAATAGGTTTGTTGTTTTATCCACCAGGACCACAAACCAAACTTATCTGCAGTTAGTATGCTGTAAAATTGGTTATGCTCACCACAAGAAGGCCAAGGTCTTTCTGTGAGTGCTGGCCAGCTCCGAGGAATGCAGAGGCTTCTTAGAAACAGGCCATTTTCCAGCTGCCAGCAGTGGCCTTTATCTCTTTCAAAGGAAAATAAATTTGCTTGATTTTCAAACATGCACTTGAGATGTAGATAGGATCTTTCCTCCTGTCAAAGGGAGAAAATGCAACTGAGCATAGAGTGACATGGATTGTGGTCTTTTATCTACAATCTCTAAGCCAGAATTTTCTGAAATTTGTCATTTATTTGGTTGAAATATCTAACAAAGCATGTTATGGGGGCTGTTTAGTGTTTTTATTTCATTGAATACAAACCATTCAATATTTTTCTGTACAAATCAACTGAGTCTGGATGTTTGATCAGAAATATGAAGATGTTGGTGCACCCCTCGCGGTCCTGAGTTCCTTGCTCGTGGTGGGAGGTCCTTGGACTTCCCACAGGGCAGAGAACCCTGACTCCTCTTCAGGCTGATGAGGGAGGGGGAGTTAATTGGGGAAGGGGGAGGGAAATGGGAGGCAGTGGCAGGGAGGAGGCAGAAATCTTTAATAAATAAATAAATAAATAAATAAATAAATAAATAAATAAATAGAAATATGAAGATGTTATATTCTACCTGGCCCTAAGGGTGAGCTCATGTCTGGTTTCAGGGGAATTTTATATGTTTGCTTTCTGGACAGTGAAACACTCTTTGGAGAAACATTCATGCAACATCACCATTGAAGATCTATTACTGAGTATGTAGACTGTATAGCTAACATGACCCACTGTCTTTCTAGAAGAGTATAATCATGACAATAAAATCTCTGCTGAACACACTGTGGCTCAGTCATGACTCCAGGAACTTTATGTGCAATGTCTCATTTAATTCTCACATAATTCTTTATGGACGATGGTCCAGTCTTCCTATTTCACACATAAAAAAACTATGGCTTTTAATTAGGTAAGGTAAAGTGTTGTGTACACAGACCAAGCCCCTTCTTGTATAACCTTAGCTTCCACTTTGTACTGTGAATGTTTTTAAGTGTGTTCTCCAGCTAGTGGTGGGCCACACTGATAGAGAAGTACATGGGCCATTTCACCTGCTGCTGGAGCATGACAGACCTATCACAGAGGATGACACCAAAGATTTTGGTCACATGTCAGTTTCAGTGTTGAGCACCAGACCTATGGCTTGCATGGTTGCACATGGAACTGAGTTTCTGCTTAACAACCTTGATCCCAGATGATAAATAACCTTTGTTAAAGATGAGTAGTGCCCCTTGCATGTTTCTTAAACTATTTACTATTTATAGTCCTGGAGTAAACTTGCCACTTCTTCACATTGGGAATGCCAACTGGTAGTAGAGTTAATCCAGGGAGGTGATTACTATGAAATCAGTCATACTATTTAGTGATATTGAATGGGAAGAAAAAAAAAACACAACTGAATTTAAAAGAACAACACCTTCCCTGACTATGACTTTCCCTGAATTAGCCTTTGCTATGCTCCTCCCTTGCTTTTTGTCTTGTTATGTCCTGTTAATGTGTATTAATGTTTTTTCAACATTGATAAGAGATTGTTTCATTTTAATCTGCATATCCATAATGTTCATGCTTTTTTCCTTTCCCTTTCTTTGCCTCATTGTTTGCATGTATTCTTTCCTGTTTTTTCATTTTGTATCATCTTCTTTGCTGCTCTTACTATTTAATGTATTTTTTCTCAGTGTAACTTTTCTTGCTGTCTATTACACGGTAAATCTGAAGTCCTTATTGCATGAAAACCTGCTGACCAATGTTTTATATTATTTTCATTATGAACTATTCTGGCAATAAAATAACTGATTACTCTTTCTTTGACTTTAAGCCATAAACACTTCTATTTTATCTATATTTTTGTTACATAATTAATATCCTCTGCAGTTTCAAATGAAGTGGATTATGAGTTTATTTTTAAGCAAATCTTTTGGCAGCAAAAACTTTGCTACTGACCATTTATCTGCTATATCAAGGGTGACAGGGTAGTATCAAGCCACATCTGATACTATATTTGTAGGCTGAACTCCAGGCATTGGATTGGCATAAAAAGCACAGGGCAAGATACAGAGGGCAGCAGTCATGGGATCAGACAGTGCAACTGCTTGTGCACAGAAAGCAAAGTGCCAAAAAATAGAACCCAAATTCCAAAAAGCTAGGACCTGGAAGAAATATATATATATATATATATATATATATATATATACAATCTGACAATGGCTCCAGATACAGTGGCTTTGTTAGAAAACTAAGAGAAGGGGGATGAATTACAGAAGAGCCTAGGAATGAGTTACAGTAGAGGCTAGCGAGAAAACTGAAAATAAAGATGCAATTAGCAAGAGAGGTAGAATGGCCCATCGGGGATAGTGCTGGCAGCCAGTAAACAGCTCTGTTGTGTACCAGGAGATCTTCAAGGACATAGAGAGGAACCATAGAATTGGAGGCAATGATGGCACAGTTCTGTCCTATGGAGGAAGTAACCCTTGGGATTTTATTAGCTTTAGATAGCTGAAGAATCATATCAGATGGCACTTTCATTTAATGAGAGATCATGCCGATCTTCACAAGTTTTTCTGATGGCATCACAAGTGTTGCCATAGTAAGTTAAGGACAGAGGGTAGTTTGGCTATGAAGGATGAGCTTATTTCATGGAGGTAATATGTACTATGAGTTATGAATTGTCATCCTAGAGGTGCTATGGGAATTCCTACCACCAGTAGCCTTTAAGTTACCCACCCACTTGGGCGTGGCCTCTTATATTATAAATGCCCATGTAAAGCGCATGGTCGCCCTCTCTTCTGGCTGTGGGATTCGGTTGCTGTTCCCCGTTTGAGCAGAGGACTGTGATCTGTGAATCTATGCCTAAATAAATAACCTTTTATTATACTCAATTCGGAGCTAGTGTGAGATTTCTTTTTAACATCTTTCTTCATCTGGCACCCAACATGGGGCCTGAACCCACGACCCTGAGATTAAGAGTCTCATGCTCTACCGACGAGTTTACCTGGCAGCTGAGAAACAAACAGCAGCTCCTTATAACACAGAGGAGTCCACTCTTTAAAGGCAATTTCTTAGGGACAGGTATGACTGACTAGGAGACCAAATTCATCGATGTTGAACATGTTCTGTGGTGAATAGCTTTAAGATAATGATCCGACTGGTGTCCTGAGCAAGCTTATTGAAGGCCATAATGAGCACCAGATTTGCCACTTTAGAGGAAATTTCCATAAATAACAGGTATTATCATTTTAACTCATCCTAAAAATTGGAATATTATTCAGATTAACTACTATAAGAACAAGTATCAAGGAAGTTTTATTTAAAATTGTGTCTTGGGGGTCAGATGTGAAAACACTTACTGTGGCCTAGAGTTCCCCGGGTGTTGCCTTTGAGAGCAGCTCACCTCATTCCTTACTACCACCCTCTTTGCATCCATACCAAAGGACATTTTTAAAAGAAAGAATAATTAAGAACTTGAAATATTTATCTTTCTGTGTCTGGCTTTCCTCCATGGCATAGTTTCCAGTTTCATTCATTTACCTGAAAATCCCATAATTTCAGTTTTCTCTACAACGGAAGAGATTATTATCTATATGTTCCATGTTTTCATCATCTATTCCTCATTTGAAGGACATGTAGGTGGTTTCCATTTCCTAGCTTATTGTGAATAGATTAACTAAATATGGCTGATGAGAAAGTATCTGTGGAATAGGATGTGAAGTCCTTCAAAAAATGCTGGGGAATGGTATTGCTAGGACATAGTAGACACGTTATTTCATTTTTGTGAATTCGCCGCACTGTTTTACCTAGGTCTGTACCACCCTACAATCCCTCCAACAGTGACGAATTGTTCACCTTTCCCATGTCCTCATCAGTATTTGCTGTCAGTTGTTTTGTTGACCTTAACTATTCTTAAGACTGTAGAAAGATGAAATCTCAAAGTTGCCTTAATTTGCATTATACTAATTATTAAGGATGTTGAACATATTTAAAAATATTTATTAGTCATCTTTATTTCTTTTTAGAACTCTCTGTTCTGAGCTATTGCCATCACTCCACTGCAAATAAACTCGGCAGTGGTGATATGTCTGAACTATGAAACAAGATCCCAATGGTGTCCAATAAGGATTTTTTTAAAGTATGGATGATTTTAGTATATCTACTAATTTACAGGTTAAAATTAAATCTATATTTAAAAAATTAGGTTGCATCTAAGTTGGAGTCTTTGCTTAAGTATTTGGAGCACAGTTTCATAGACTACTTTGACAGTTTTATTAGATTAAGATATTTATTAATTTAATTAGAAAAGATTTTCCACTTCTTTCAAAATTAGTTTACCATCAACTACTGGCTTATCTTTGGGGAACTTAATGTCTCTTGTTAAATCTTTTACATTGGTTATTAGAAGATGTTTCTATAAATATATCCAGGACATGATGTGTTTGTACTCAGTTATGCTGGCCTGACTACATACTTCAAAAAATAATTTACTGTTTTATTTCCATATTTTGAATTTCAGGTCCTAAGTCATTTGCAAAGGTATTTTCTAATGGCTATCTAATTGGAGAAGTTCTGTACAAGTTTGAACTTCAGAGTGATTTTGCAGAATTTTCAGAGAGCAGGTTAGTAAAGTTATTTTCTTCATCAAAAATTCAATATTTTTGGTCTTTGTTATCTCAAGAATTCAAAGGAGAGAAATGAATATGTTTGCAACAAGTCTTCTTTCCATAAATAAGACTCTGTAGTCTTAGCCCAGATTTATCCATTTTTTGTTAGCACAGTGTTCTTATTTTGAGATTTTTATTTATTTTTATTTTATGTGTATGAGTGTTTGCTTGAATGTCTCTGCACCACATGCATACGGTGTCCACAGAAGCCAGAAGAAGGTGTCAAATCCCCTGAGACTAGAGTTGCAGACAATTGTAAGCTCCTTTGTGGATGCAGGGAATCAAGCCCTGATCCTTGGGAAGAATAACCAGCACCCTGAACTCCTGAGCCATCTCTCCAGCCCTGATTCATTTATGAGCTGAGACAGAATGCAAGCTAGGATCCTTGGCGATCAATCAGAATTATTGTGTTTTAAAAATATACAATAGGACTAAACTATTAATAAAATTCCACAATTTGTCTTACCAAAAATATTGAAGCATAATTTTTGGCTTTAATTTGTCATTTGATAATTTATGTCTCAGTATGGTGGATTTTTGTATGGTTATATATTTGTGATACTAAGGCCCTATTTTGTGTAAGCTTCCAGTCTCTGGATTTACCCATTGTACATGGTATTTAGCAATGGGGTAAGGAAAAGGACACATTTTGTTTGTTTTTCCCACTTAAGATCAAGTCTCAAGGCTTGTCTATGTGCCTCTTTTCATTACTACTTACTTCCTGTAAATTTTCAATTATATGAGTACGACACACCATATTTTGATTAGCTGTAGATGTATGTTTGAGTTTTCTTTTGCTGGAGTTATTATTTATTATGGATTTTGTATTGCATGCTTATGTTCTTATTACTTTTGGGTATTTATTCCTCTTGACTATATGACTAGAAATGCCATTGCTATGATACATATATATGTATATAATTACACATATATATAATACACCCATACATATTTATATAAAAGCACATATATGCTGTTTTATAAAAACCACGATTTAAATTTACAGTAGCACTATATGAGAGTTTTAGTTTTAGTTCATTCTTATTAATATTTGTGGTTGTCTTTCTTCATATTATTTTTGTTGAAAATTGACTTTTTTTATATAGTAAATCCTGATAACAGCTTCCCCTCGCCTAGTGTTCACAGATCTGCCCCACCCCTCCTTCCATTCATTATTACTATTCTAATAGGCTGAACTTGTGTTGCATTATGGTTTTTAAATTGCATTTCCATGATCTCTAGTGATGTTAACTATCTTTACATCTTATTAATTTATTCATCATCATTGATGTAATGTATATTTTGATATTCTACCTGTTCTTAAATCACTTTGTGTTTTTATTTTTACTTTATTTTCATATCCTAAGGTAAGTTTGTAGTCAGATAAATGATTTGCAAATTTTTTTTTCATTGTGTCAGTTAAATTATAACTTTGTTATGATATAGTTGATGTATATCTTTTTCCATTTTGTTGAATTCCAACTCAATTATTTTGATTATTTGTAGTTTTGGTGTTTTGAAATTGTACTCATTTTTTAGTTTTTTTATTGTTCTATGCCTGAATAATTTCAGGCATATACCTTTGAGGTTTTTTTTTTTTATTCTTTATTCTTGCCACTTAAATCTATGGTTGAACTCTTGTGATGAGTATTTCATTCCTGAGTCTTGGTCTCTGCTAACCATACTAGCTGGGCCAACTTTCAGTAGTAATTCTATACTCTGAAATTTTATTTGGTTCTTTTTTATAATTCTTATTTCTTTATTGTTGAGAGTGTTTCCTTATTCTTTATTCTAATTCAAAAACCATTTTTTAGCTTGTGAAAATATTTTATTATTCATTTTAATGTCTTTATGTAGGCTTTGTCAGAGAGCTTCTATTGGGTCTTTTTCTTTTGTGGTGTCCATACTTTCTTGTTTATCTGCATGTGTGATAATTATTGGGCATTGGTCTTAGAAAATAAAATGCTGTACTTCCTTAGTGACTTGTCTATTACTGTGAAAAGGCACCAAAGTCAAGGCAACGCTTTAAAGGGAGAGTTTATTTTAGACTTCGAGTTCTGGAAGGATGAGAGTCCATCACTACCATACTGGGGAGCATGGCATCAGGCAGGCAGGCAGGCAGGCAAGCATGGTGCTGGAGTAGCAGCTGCATGCTTGCTCTTGATCCACAGGCAAGGAGCTGGGAGACCTAACTCAAAACTGTGTAAGTCTTTTAAAACCTCAAAGCTGGATCCCAGTGCTCACACGTCTTAATACCCCTGCAAACAGCCGCCAACTAAAGACAAAGTATTCAAATACCCAACACTTGGGGAATATCTCATTCCAAATACCAATTGCTAATTCAGATTTCCACATTTTTGCTGTTGTTCCTATCTACTGTGAGCACAATTGCAGCTGCTTTTTGTTTCCTTAATGACTTTTTAGGGCAAATTCTGTTAAGCCTCTATTCCTGGCTGTATTCAGTACCTATGTCCAGTACTTGATAACTTATTGATCAGCCAATACACATTTTGTACAGTCAGCCTTTGCTGAGTGATTTGTGAGAGTCTTGAAACCTGTTTTGCTTAGGAAATTTCCAGTTCTGCCTTACTCATTGCTTCCTGTGATAACTCCTTAACCGGGTGAAAGACATGAGATGATCTGAGTCGCTCGAGTCTTTCCCAGGAACCTATACTCTTGCACGTTCGTATGTTGCATGGTAGAGCATTGCTGAGGAACCACAACAGCTTCCGACTCAACACACCACATATTCTCAGATCTTTCTGGTTGAGAGAAAACTCGTGTTTGGCAGAGCTGATAGCTCCATGCCAGGCACCTGCAATCTAGCTCAGGTGTCACTAGTTACTCTGTGTTAATATTCTTGGATTATGGCTTATTCAATGAATAATCATTATGGCAGATCAAATAATTACAAATCCACACACACAGAGAGAGAGAACTATCAGGCAGGTCAAATAGTGGCAGTGCTTGCAACAAAGAATCTCTGTGGAAGAGCTTCAGATCTCTTTGCCTTCTCTGTTGATTGCTGGATTTTGTAGCTACTGCTACTGTATTTGGAGACTGTTGTGAAATTAGTAGGAAAGGGGTGGAAATAAAAATGAGGTACAATAACAAATAATCTATTCTTCTACAGATCAAGCACCATGTTTCTTTTCATTTTAAAAAACACTATACAATATATTTTGATTGTATTCTTTCCCCACCCAACTTCTCCCATATCCTGAACACCAGCCCAACTTCATGTTCTCTCTTTCTTCAAAATAATAACAAAAAGAGCCCATACTAGAAAATATAGTGTCCATTTTGTGTTAGTCAACTACTTCTGAACACGAGGCCTGACCTGGTGTGATATACCAGCGTCCCTCCATTGAAGCAAACTGATTTCAGCTCTCTCGGCACCTTTCAGTAGCTTCTTTTTGAAGTGGGACCCTGGGCCCACTTCCCTTTCTCCGTGTCCTGTTTGACTTTGTGAAGGTTGTGCTTTTGCCACAGTCTCTGTGAGTTCATATGTAAACCTGCAAAAATATGTCTTGGAAATATGGTTTCCTTGAAGCTGTCTACAATATCTGGCTCTTTTACTCATTCTGCATCATGTTCAACATGGACCTATGAGCATTAATTAATAAAGGGTTATGATAAACACAATTTGGAGCGGAACGCTTCAAAGTCTCTCACTCTCTTCCCATTGTTCATTTGTAGGTCTCTATAGGAATTACTATTTAATGAAAGAAAAAAAAACTTCTCTGATGAGGGTTGAGTACTACACCAGTCTATGGGCGTAGCAATATGTCATCTGGAGTCATTTTGTCTTTGTATTCATTTAACAGAATAATAGTAAGTTTCCTCAGGGCTCTTGACCTAAGTAGTCTCAGGTTCTTGCCCTCATTAACAGTGTCAGTTATGGATGCTCTCTCACTGAAGCAGCCCTTAAAACCAATAAAAAATTAGTGGTTTGTTACCCCTATAATATTTGTGTCAATATGACAACAGTGGAAATATTTTATGGGTGTATTATTCTTAAACAGCTGTCCTTTGAATTGTTGCAAGCCCTGGATTTCTGATTCTCGCAGTTCTGAAAGGGTGAATTTTTGAGTTTTCGTCTGAAGTCTTTCAGTCTTTAAGCAAGATAGTTATTGAGGTCTTGGTTGTGCTGCTGCTGCTGCTGCTGGTGGTGGTGGCGGTTTGCGTGTGTGTGTGTACATGCATGCATACATACAAATATGTATATGGTAGGCCTAAGGACAATCTTAGTTCTCCTTTCATTTCTCAGGAACAATCCACCTTGCTTTTTTTAGATGGAGTCTCTCATTGGCTTGGTAGTGGGACTATTTTGCTATTGATCACCAGGGTTCTTCCTGTCTCCATTTTTCGAGTGCTGGAATTCCAAGTGGTGGGCACCACATTCGGTATTTTTACTCGAATCCCAAAAGTGAACCTCAGATTCTCATGCTCACCCAGCAAGTACTTCACTCTCCCCTCCCATTCTTGGTAACCTAACATGAATCACTTTTAACCTGACACTTCCCACTCAAACCCTTCTATGATAAAAACTGTCTGCACCAAACATATCTAATACATCCTCTTCATAGGTGACTGATTTCTTCGTAAATCTAATTTACACCAGTTGTACAAGAAGGAATTGTATGACTCAATAGAAGCCAAAGACTGTAAACATATTTTCATACCATTAAACATATTGTTGTGCCCCCCCTCTTATCTTCCTCCTTCCTAGCTCATTTCTTAAGCTTTTTAAGGACATAGGAATATTTCAATCTATAAAATTGAAACAAAACAAACAAAAACATGCTCTGCCATGTTCCTTTCCCTTATGGCGTGTTGTGCAAGTTTTTCCACAGTTCTTCTTAGCAGCTTCCTCTGCCTGACCTTCTAGTCCTGTGTCCTTTTCTACCACCTTTGCAGCTAGATCAGCCTCCCAGGCATAAGAATATTGGGTAGTAATGAGTGGTCCCACTCTCCTTTGCTCTTCTGTGTCATCAAATAGTCTCATACTCATAGGCTGTTCTATGGTTACCTGTGTGTAGCAACATTTCCAATACTTCTGTTTATCATTTTATGTACTTTAGAAACTCATATTGCACAGTTACATGTTTTTGTACTGTTTTCCTTGGTTTCAGTTTCTTTGGGTTTCAAACACTGTATATTCAAAACCCTTCACATTAAGGATGCCCCATTATTTTTCTCTGCATATTAATGACCTAACAAGCTAAACTTCAAGTTTAGTAAAATTTTAGGTTTTTTTTGGGGGGGGAGGATTAATTAATGTCTAAGTCACCAGGTAAATTCTTAGAGGGTATACATTTCAAGCATATTACCCACTAATAGAGTTCTTTCTAATATCGGTCTACACATATACTATGTTTTTCATTTCATCATGCATTGCTTTTGTTACTTTTCTATTACCGTAAAGAGACACCAAGACCGAGGCAACTTAGAAAGGAATTTGCTAGATTTCACGGTTCAAAAGAGTTAGAGTAAATGATCATCCTGATTTGACAGAGAGCGTGACATCAGGCAGGCAGGCGTGGCCCTGGAGCAGTAATGAGACCTTCCATCTTTACCATGCATGAGGCACAGAGAGGAGAAAGAGAAAGAGGGATGGAGAGCTAAGGACAACATTTAATTGAGATGGCTCATTTACAGTTCAGAGGTTCAATCTATTATCAGCATGGTGGGACATAGTGGCATAGAGGCAGACATGCTGGAGAAGTAGCTAAGAGTCCTACATCTTGCAGGCAACAGGAAATGGTCTGAATATCATACTGAGCAAAGTTTGCCCATATATGAGACACATTTCCTCCAACAAAGCCACCTATGGGAGCCATTCTCATTCAAACCCAGACATGGATCTTTGCATATTGTTATTCTTTCACTTTTTTTTTTCCATGAAAAACCCTAATTCATTCTTAGGATCCAACTACACGTCCACCATTCTTTAAACCTTTTAATTCTGCCAGCAGATTTCACCTTTTGTCTTCTCTCTGATCCAGTGATACTTAGGTGATTCTTTTCCTTATCATGTTTATTTATGATCATTTGTTTATATCAGTTCTTATTAGAGTAACCGCCAAAGCCAGGTGTCCAAAATTATTGTAAAATGACCTAACCCATGTTAGCTTCTTGTTTTGGTTAGCCTTTTGTCAACGTGACAAAAAATAGAGTTGCTTGGGAAGTGAGAACTTTGAAGAATTGCCTCCATAAGATTGGCCGGTGGACATGTCTTTATTCCTGTCTGAAATGAAAATTAAAAATTACATGTTGCCAAAAGCATGAAGTTACATGTCTTAGAAATGTCTCAATTCCAAGTATAACTTGTCTAACTCTGGGAGGATTCTTTACTTTGAAACCAGCTTGGTTTTGCCAGAGCAGATTAGTTAAAATGAAAACAAATTGTGAATAAGGAACCATCTTTTGGAGGGCAGATCTTCTCATGGTGAGAGGAAGTGTGTTGTTACCTGGTGGCAAGCAGCAGAAGAGACCTAAGTCCCTTAGCAAACAAAGACTATCAGCAGAGGGCAAGAAAACTTTTCCCAGTGCACCTTTCTTATTCCCTCAGAGGTCATCATTTGCATCATACGCCTTTTCTCTAGAGCAAAGATGTCCCAGCTGCTTTTCATATTCAAAAACAAGAGCCCATTAACCTCCTATGCTGGCTGTGTGGATGCCTTAACAATCACAGGTTCCCTATAGTCCTTCAAGTTGTGATCCTCAAATTTGACTGATGGTAATTTAGAATATTCATTAATTCTTTCGGGGAGAATTATTGTTAGGGCAGTTGGACTAGTTCATTAACACAATCTAAAAACCAAAGTGTAAGCCAACTGTAACATTCACAAGCAAACACTATATTCAGGAAGCTATGTAAGACAAGTGAGAAGAAGGGTTTCGTTCTTCTGACTGTAGGGATGAGCTTCGCAAAAATGGAAAAACAATTTGTGATTGCTTTTGTAGTCTCCCTCCTGCATTATAATGTCTCTAAATATTGCAGCCCAGTGTACAACAGAGACCTAAGTTGGATAGATAACTCTCAGGCCCTATCTTTCTGCGTATGTATGGTGGGTAAGGTACATGGGACTCCACATGTTTTGCACAATCACTCAGAGATATGGCAACTCTCGATTCTGAGCAATAACTTTTGGCATGAACTTTGATTTACATTCAAGTATACTCTGTCTTATTTTGTGTTAAAGAACAAACTTGCATGTTAGAAGCTGAGATAAGAAGAAATCAGGCCAAAGGCTAGAACTGGTGTGTGTATCTGGTTTGATGATAGAGTCACAGTGGTTAAAATGCATCGAGTACCTCTCCCGTCCATCGTCAGATTCACTAATCACCAACAGCTGCAAACCATTTGAGACATCTGAAGCAGCATCTCATTTTTTATTGCTTTTTATTTAAATATATTTCTTATTAACTACGAGCACATCTTGTTAATTTTTAACACTTCACTAATTTTTTAAAATTTTTCTTGTATGGGGCTTTTCCTGCATATATGTATTGTGCAACACATGGATGTGTAATGCCTATAGAAGCCAGAATATGGCAATGGATCCCCCGAAACTGGAATTAGAGATGCTTGTTAGCTGACATGTGGGAGCAGGGAATCAAACCTGTATCCTCTGGAAGTGCAACACGTGATCTTAAGTTATCTATCTAGCCCTATATATGTCAACTAATCTTTGAAATTAACTAAACTTAATAAATAGATATACCCTTAGTACCTAGTTATTTTAATAAAATGTTAATTGGGGGAACAAAATGAATTCATTAGTTTCTTGAAGTCTGAGGCAATGTTGAAATTAAATTATTAAAAATAAATATAATTTCAAATTATAGAGTCCTTTTCACTTCAAAGAATTACTATGAAGCACATATTGAAGGGTAACAATGTATTCCATAGCTAATATCATTTACTTAAAAATTATATACAGTGTCTGAGAGGGTCATTGTTAGGCTTGTCATTATAAATTTTAGGACTAGTAAAAGATTTTATCAATAATAAACGATCACTTAATGCAATGGGCATTCGTATTTTAATTTTGCCTTTAGGATAAAATATAATTATCAAAACTGTAGTTTTTTTATCCACTTAGAAGAATATATTTGGTTGTCTGTTTTTGTACTTACTTCCCATACAATATTTTATTGTAAATTTACAGCATAAAACATATACAATTAATGAATTTTAGCTGCTACCAGAAAAATGAAATTCAGAGAAACATGGCCAGTGGAAGATATCCCCAAGTGTTTTCATCACTGTATCATGTAAGAGAAAGGAAGCATTTAAGTGTGGTGGGGTAATTCAGGGTTCTGTCTTAACAGCACTTCTGAGACTCCGTGTTTGTTTTAAATTCAGTGTTAATGTATACTATGAACTTATTATCACTTTTAGGGGTTCCACTGCCAAACTTAACAATTTCTCCCGCTTGGAGCCAACCCTCCACCTGTTGGGTGTGCAGTTTGATCAGAATGTGGCCCAAAGTATCATCACAGAGAAGCCAGGAGCAGCAACAAAACTTCTCTATCAATTGTACATTGCTCTTCAGAAAAAGAAGAAAACCGGGCTGACTGGATTAGAAATTCAAACCATGCAACCCCAGACAAACCTAAGGCTTCAAGCACTCAAAAGTGAGGCTTTTCGAGAGGTGGGTACATAAAGAGGCCGAATAGGCTTTCTCCGAGGGACAAGGTGGTGCAGCAAACTGGCTGGGAGATTGTAGTTCTGGGGAAACTCCGCTAAAGCTGCTTGTATCATTGGCCATTCTGGGTATTATTTTATGCTAACGATTGTCATTTGTTTCTCTATCCTTTCTGTCTCCCTGCTTCCTATCCACACTACAGAACTTAGTATCCTACTCTGTTCCTATTTCCCAGTACTTTTTCTCTTTCCAGTTTGAGACTTTAATATAATTACATCATTTTCCCTTCCCCTTTCCTCTCTCCTAAATGCATATTTTCTTTTTAATTGTTATTACATGCATATGTTATATAATATTATATGCAAATATATATACACAAATATATATATACACACATATATACCTATCTGATAAATGTGCACACATACCAACCAATCCTTTCTATGTCCACTCCTTTCCCCTCCATGTCTCCTGCTATTTTGTTGGCTCAGATTTGTTTAGGAGCCATGCAGTAACCTGCTAGCTTGTCTCCTAAGCATCAGGCTTTCTGTGAGATAATGGATTTGACACAGACTTATTCTGTTTTATACAATATTTATATTGTATCTCCATCTGAAAATGAACTTTGCAGCCATTCACGAAGAGTCTCAACGTTACTTCTCTGTATTACTCAGCACAGGTTCATAGAACAGGTGTCCTTGAACATGTCTAGACCATTCAGCCTTTTCTTCCACCCAAGCACCCCAATTCCACCTCTCCCCCTTTCCAACACCCTTTCCCATCCCTGCTGTTAACCCAGCTCACATGGGTTTTTCCTGTGTGAAAGCTAGGACACATGTGATAACCTCTTGGTGCCTACACGTGTGGCAAACTATTCTTTATCAGTTTGTCATGTGATCTTAAGGTTTGGGTACCTCAAATTCAAGGAAAATGCCTAGTAAAATATTTGATCATTTTAAGTATTCAGAAAAATGCTTTTTGATGAAATTTTAGCCCTTTTTAGTTGGCAAGTCTCTCTAGTTCTTTTGAGGATTTTTTTCTTGTTGTTGTTGTTATTTTTGATTTTTGGTTGTTTTTTTGTTTGTTTGTTTGTCTTGAGGAAAGTCAAGTGCAAGGTAAATTTTCCAGACTTCTGGACTAATAGTCAGGGCTGCAGTCACACTGAGGCCTAAATAGAAATTGGCAGACTTTAAATTTTAAATTTCGAAGTAACAGTGGTATAGTAGATGTGAGAGCTACCTCCATTTTCAGATTGTTCTGCTTTAATTGGATATCATTAATCTGGGAGCAAAGTACACTGAGATTCCCAAGGGCAGGCCAGGTACTAGATGAGGCATAAAGCTGAGTAACACAGTGCTGAATGGACAAGCTTGGTGAACTCAATTCAGTCACTGAGGAACTTCTGACTTAGTTTTCCCAGCTGTGTAAACAAAAATAGCTATTTCTGCCTGCCACGACATTGCACTTTTGTGTAGCTTGAGGAAGATATGATAGAACCAACTGGACGAAGTTCCAGAGTCGATAACCTATTAGGTAGCTATTTATTGAGGTCCCATTTCAGGCCAATCACTTGCAAGTGAGTAACACTGGGAAGTCCCAACCCACTTCATGTTTGCATGCCAGCAAGAGGAAAATGTGTCTGCAGAGTGGGAATTACAGCTTAGTGATTTCAAGATGAGGGAGAAGGGAGGACAGATTATCTTCTCAGGAAACGCGGAGGCAAAGGAAATAGGAAAATAAAAGCAATAGCTTTGGAAATAGCAGTTCAAAGGAAGCATGAAATATTTTCATAGAAATTGAGACAATTGTTATTTTAGGGAAAAATTCTGGGAAAGGATTGGATGTTGTCTGGGAATCAAAAGTAAAGAGGTCTTTTGATAAAGGGAAGAAGAAATTAAGATGTAAATATATATGACACTATTTTATGAGAGAGGATATAAATATTGTTTTGTTGTCCATATACAATTAAAGATTTTAGTGATTAACATGAGTAACATACTTTGTTTATTTTAGCTATGATGATGTATATAAAATTTATTTTCAATGCAAAAGCTTACCTGTGACTGCAATGCCAGTCCACCTTCTATTCTCCAGTAACAGAAACCTTTGAAATGCTTTCTTCATTTAGAGACTTAAAAACCTGATACCACGCCAAACTGATTTCAATCTGATGCGGGTTACATGCAGGTTTCAAGAAAAATGTAAACAAATGAAAGAAGACCTTGCCCGAATACATTTTGAGAAGTTTGAAAAATTTCAAAAACTTGAGGAAGAGCAAAGACACTTTAATATCGAAAAGGTTCTTTAGAACATTTTTTTCTAGAAATTCATTAATACCTAGTCTATTATTGGTGATTTATTTCTGCCTGTAATAAGTACACATTGCATAAGCAGCTGTGTAGATAGATTGCATGTTGTGATGCATGGCTTTGCTTTGCCTTACCATCTCTCTCCTCGTCTCGTATTTTCTCCTCTCCATCTTTATACTCACGTTCACCTGCAATGGTGGCTAAGAACTATTAACTGCCTATCCGGGAAAATCCATTTCTTTTACTGGATGAAATTTGTGCCTCAGCTCCTTTGGGAAATGATTGGCTATTAGCTACAGCACTGGCCAAAGGACCTCTACCACTGTGTTCCTGTGGAAGAGAGAGGGTACAATTACCCATGGCCCTCTCTGTCCACTTTTCTGCAATTCCCCAGTCTCGATACCCTGCACCATTTCTTTTTGATGGGTGACTTCTCTGCTTCCTTCCCTTTCCAACTATCTTGTCCTTGACAACTACTTTGTGCAACTCACCACTGCTTCTCAAACCTCTTTGAAAAATCTTTAATGATCTGTGTCTTTAAAGACAGGAGAATAAAAATCATTAAAGACTTTTAAAACATTTCAAGTGGCTGGATATATGGAATGTGTAAAATACAGGCAATAGAGTTATGGTTCTTCCTATTTCTTTGGAAACTTGCTTTTTAAATTGATTAAGATGATAAGAAATTAATATAGCCTTAGTATAGGCAGCTTCTTGGTGAGGAAGGAGGGAAACATTCAAGAGGCAAACTTACAGAAAGCCTTCTGTTACTCGCCAGAGGGCAGGATCATTCTTTTAATGCTTTTGCATGGTAGAGATTGAACACTCTAAATCCAGAGTTTAAGTTGACGTCAAGTTCTGGGCCTTCATTGGCATTGAAGCAGGCAGTCCAGGTTTTAAAAGTCAAGTCTAATGAAGAAAATCTCCAAAGAAAAGCCAAAAGGTGTGGGATACTGTGGAAGAGAGAATGTGAAACATGACCATAGGAAGTAAATAAGACAAAAGACAAAGCCTGGTTTTCTTTGCTTTTATGTTTAAAAACCATTTGTGAGTGAGTACATGTGATAACTGTCTTTCTGGGTCTAGGTTACCTCACTCAAAATGATGTTTTCTAGCTCCATCCATTTGCCTGCAGAATTCAAGATGTCATTATTTTTTTCCTATGGTGTAGTACTTCATTGTGTAAATGTACCACATTTTCCTTATCCACAAATCACAATCTCAGAGAACCTAGACAACAATGAGGACCCTAGGAGAGACATACATAGATCTAATCTACACGAGTAGTAGAAAAAGACAAGATCTCCTAAGTAAATTAGGAGCATGGGGACCTTGGGAGAGGGTTGTAAAGGAGGGGGGAGACAGGGAGGGGAGCAGAGAAAAATATAGAGCTCAATAGAAATCAGTAAAAAAAAAAAATGAAGCCTGGACTTTCCTGGCTTTCTTTAAAAGAGAAATAAACATATGACAATTAAAATGTGGTTTGAAAAAAATCACATTTTTTAGAAAGTGAAAATAAAGCACAAAAATTATAATTCCTGAATTTAATTTAGTGGTAAATTAAATTCCCTTATCTTTGGTTGTAGAAATTAGTGAATTTAGTTCTACAATGCCTTAGTAACAAAAACATAAATTTTTATGTTATTGTATTTATAAGATATTTACTTTTACTTTATCATATTTCAGAGATTTTTCTCTCAATTACATCATTCTGTTTATATTGTCCTTAAAATAATTATTACCTGTCTTCTTAAGAAATTATCCAGTGATGCTTTATATTTTAACGTCAGGCCAGTAGTTGAGGATTGCCCCTGAACTCATGTGTAGGTGAACAGGTTTAGGGAAGCTGTTTTTTCTATTGGCAGCTAATGGGTCTATAGAATCCAGGGGGCTTCACATGAGAGAAAGAATATCTTCTTCTCATGATTGGCCTGGTCATGAAGGTGGCATTGGGAAAGAATTATAATCTTCTTCGTATTTAGAGCCCCTGACGATTCTTGTACCAACACACATAAGAACAATGCATACATCATTTAGTCAGAATTTTAGTATTTCATTGTTGTGGTTTAGCAGCATAGTTTTCATTGTAAATAATGTTGATATTGGCATTATGGAATGGTAACACATAGTGCATTTGTCAATTGCTAAGTTCTGAAATCATTAACAGATATTTTATGTATATGTATGTCTGAACACATATTACATAACTATTATTTTGACAAGCTGAATAAATAAATTAATATGTATGCCGTACCCAGCAACGTTTAAATAGAAGACGACAAAATGAGATAATGGCCAAAATCCAAGCCGCCATTATACAGATCCCTAAGCCTGAACCAAATCGAACTTTGAAAGCACTAGAGGCTCAGAAACTGATGAAAAAGAAAAAGGAGGCAGAGGTAAGTTGCATCATTTGCTGATGTCTTTTCTCTTAAATAACAATGTTTTTTCTTTGTAATGTGCAGAAACCTTCTAAAAGTTCTTATTTTCTTTTCAAAGTATCCTTGATCTTCCCCGTTCTTATCCAAAATTCTCCCAGTTTGTATATTCCATCCATTTTACTATTGTTTGTTCAGTAACAGGATGTAATTTTAGGCCAGGGAGCTCAAACTCCCAATGTAGGAATGTCTGCTTGGATTCTCATGTTTATAGGGAGTCTAGTATGATGTAGCTGTGAACACCCCATTCCTCTTTACCATGCGATGTAATTTGTTATGAATCCCAGACATATTAATGCACTTGTTGCTGGTAAGACATTTTAAACTAAAATGACTGCACTAGAAATATTTTACTAGGCCACACTGAGTGTCAGCATTTCAATAGGATAAAACCTAGTTATGTCACAGAAAAGTATACTATGTTTTGAGGATAACTACTGATTGAAACCCGAATGCTGACATATTTTATTGTAGTATATGGGTGCTGGTGAAGAAGATATTGGCCTTGCTCTCTCGTCCATAAACCCATTGTATTTTATATTAGTCTGTGTATTATTTTAAAAATTCTAACAAAATACCTTATACTTGAACTTTAGGTAAATTATCCACATATTTTTCTGGATCCATTTTTACTATTAAAATCTAAGTTTACCTGAGTTGATGAAAGTTTTTAATAAAGATTGATAGAAATATTTAAGAAAAGTTTATAGAGTTAACAAGGTTGTGTCTGTAATCCTAGTCCCCCTGTTGTGAGATGGGGTCTGAGACAGGAGAATTTCCAGCAGTGAACAAGAGATGCTGTCTAAAACAAAATTGGGGATAAAGACTAAAACTTGAGGCTGTTCTCTCACCTCCACAGGGGCAGTAGACTGTATATAAACACACACACATACATACATACACACTCACACACACCCTCTCACACACACACACACACACAAGTGTTTGCACATTACATTCATACACATGCACATACAATTTTAAAAGAGAGAGATAGAATCATGAATTTTGTGATTAAGGTTAGACAATTTCTATATTGATTTAGGTTAGCCTCATCTACAAGAACAAATAAGAACTATAAAAAGTATTCCCAAAGGCATCTTTTCTCATCTTGTTCTTAATTACTTTCAATTAGTACTGCGTGTTACCATTTAAAACTGGTTGAACATGAGTTTTTCAATGGCTTTTAAAGACAGGGAACTAATGGTGAGTTTTCTTTAAAGGATGTGGCCAATGAGATTAAGAAATTCGAAGCACTAATAAAAAAAGATCTCCAAGCCAAAGAAAGGTAGGATATAATGTTTTATATCACAAAAATGTTCACGAATAACTTTGAATATTTGCAAATAGTTTATGTCGCAAAGTTGCTGAAGCTTTGAAGAAGGTTTATTAAAAGATTACATGAAGGAAGAGAAGATAACATTACTTAAAATTCAGGTTGTTTCCTCACTGAGAATTTTGATCTAGGCTGGGAAAATGGGTATTAAGAAATGTAAAGTCAATTTACTTTTCCATGTTGTGTTTATTTTTCTACGGTCACATTCATTTTGAGGCATTTACTGAAATTGTTAGGTTGATTTAAATGTGCTGTAGGAATGCCACAGCTGGGTTCCAGTTTAATTTCGTTCATGCCACACCCCGTGTTTATCGCACACTGCAGCAATAAAGTATTGTTGAGTGAGGTTTTCACCAAATGTTGTGCAATTTTATGAGTTGTCTTCTATAAATTGTGACCCCTTAATAGCTCCATTTGCCTAAATATAAACTTATTTCATATCCTTTTATTTCTTATTGTGGTTTATTGAAAATAACCCATTAGAGGCTGTAATGTAATAAACTCCTGTAGGAGCAGTGTAGGGATTTTTTTTTTTTTGTCTTTAAAAATAGAAACTATCTAAGCTCTATACATTTACACCTTAGGAAATGTGAAAGAATTCTTTGTTAAAGGAAAATACACAATTAAATAACATGCTTCAGTTGTGTCTTAATGTTTCTGAGGGAATTACAGAGTCCAATGAAGAATGGAAAGCCAGGAAAGAAACAGTAGGAAGGTCAGATATGGAAAGAAAATCAAGAAAATGGAAAACGTACCTATTTTCCTTTGTCCTGCTTTCTGTTCTTTCTGATGCTCTCCCCTGATACCCATTCCCCTTATTAACATGACTTCTGTTCCTAAAACCAGAATCCAAAGTACATAGGCGACAAGGAAGATTTGCCATTCTGCCTTTGTCTCTTCATGGTTTCTTGTACCTCTTGCTGTATGGGAGCTTTCGGATTTCATTCAAACCCATTTATCAATGCTTGCTACTGTTTTCTGTACTACTGAGTCCTCTACAATGAGTTTGTGTCTGTACCTATATGCCCTGTAGTTTCAAACCTTCAAGTCTTACGTTACAGTCTTTGAGCCATTTTTAATTGACTTTTATGTTAGCAAGAGAAAGGGAAAGAGGTTACTCCTTGCATGTGGATGTTTACGTCATCCAGCAATTTTTTTTTTTTTTTTTTTGCGGAGGAGCCATCTTTCCCCCATGCAAGTTTGGTACATTTGTCTAAACCCAAGTGGCTGTAGCTGCCTGCATTCATTTCTGGATACTGTATTCTGTCCCATTGCCGGACTTGTTGATTTTTGAAAATTTATTATAATGGATTTGTTGCCATATCTCTGTCTTATAGTTTAAGATCAGGTATTAAAATATTGTCAGAATTTCTCTTTTTGCTCAGATTGCTTGGGATATCTAGAGTCTTCATGAACTTTATAATCTTTCCTAGTTCTATGAAGAATTTAGGTGGTAAAACTCCAGAATCTATACATTGCTCTTGATAATGTAATGTAAACACTTTCATAATACGGATTCTTTTGATTCGCAAGCATGGGAGGTACTTTTTCCAGGCTATTCTTTCAATTCCTTTCTGTTTTGTTTTTGGTGTGTGTGTGTGTGTGTGTGTTTCCTGGAAGATTCCATTTAATCCTGCTAGAAATTTCCAAGGAGATGGAAGTGGGCGTAGCAAAAGAGTCCCCCTTCTCAGAGCGGCAGTGCAGGACAAGACACAGCTGGAGAGCCACCAGGGAGTCAGTTCTCTGTAGCTCAGGGCAGCCTCACCTGGAAAGAAGTCTCTGGTAATGTGCTGCACAAAAATCTCCTCTGAGGGCGACAAGAAGAAAATGACTGGGAAGCGTAGGTCTAAAGCAATGTGAGAAAGAAAATCAAAGTTATAGGACAATAGGCTTTTTTAAAACCTTTTTATGAAAAACTACGTTTTTAAAATCATTTTCGAAATTTCAGTTGAGGATGTTATGGAATCATTTAGAAACGCCATCCTAACATGTTGCAAAAAAGTTAATTTTTTTTGTAATGTGTTTTTTAAATTATCATAGTGTTACAACCTTTCCCCTTTCCATCTCCTTCTCCAGCCCCTCCCAGGTACCCCGCCTCTAGTTCCTCTCCTGTCCCCCCTCTCTAAGTGGTGTCCAATTTCTCCTTATTACACACACACACACACACACACACACACACACACACACGTTTGCATCTCAAGAACAGTTTCAGCAGTTGCCTTTTGCTGGCCATGCCTGAAAAGACCTTCAGCGACAAGGGCTGTCACCCCCCCTTTTTTTTTATGGATAAATGGAAAGCTTTCAGCTAGCAATGTGGAGCTCCTATAACAGCCCCACCCTGGCGTGTACACCTTCATTAGGTGTTGCGTTTTGTTTGTTTGTGTTAAACAATTAATAAATACTAGCAGTAATCTGTTTACTTAGCCGAGCTTTATTGGATGCTGTAGTTTGGCATTTGGTGTGATAGACATACCAAATAATTCCCCAAATAAATATTTGACAAAATATTTATACTGATAATTCCTATGTAAAAATCCATTAATCTCTATGAATGTTTGGTAAACATTCAGCTATCAATAAATTATAACCACTGTCTTCAAATAAATATATCTTTAATGAAACTACCACATATCTTTCTTTTATGTTTACAAATTTATTTTTATCATTTTAATTTTAAAAATTCATATAGTATGATAATTGATGTATACACACATCAATTAAATTGTTCAGTTAGCATACACAGCATTTTCAAGTCTTTCATATAATTTTAATTTTTGATTAACTAATATATATTTATGGGATACAGTGTAATATTTTAATGCCTTTTGGGACTGTATAATGTTTTAATTGGAAAATGTAACATATTCAGCTCCTTGTCATTAACTTGCATATGGAGTCTTCAATAATTTGTGAGCTGATGGATGAGTAAGTGGGTGGATGGAAGAATGGATAGATTGATTGATCAATAACTGAGAACTCATCAACTAGGTAGTTTTGACAGCATAAACACAGTATTGAGGGAGCAATTAACCTGCACTTAATCTAGAACTGAGTCTTTGGTTTTTTTTTTTTTTGTTGTTGTTTTTTGGGGGGGGGGTTGGTTCTTTTTGTTTCTTTGGTTGTTTGGTTGGTTTGGTTTTTTGAGACAGGGTTTCTCTGTAGCTTTGGAGCCTGTTCGGAACTAGCTCTTGTAGACCAGGTTGACCTCAAACTCACAGAGATCTGCCTGCCTCTGCCTTCTGAGTGCTGAGATTAAAGGCGTGCACCACCACCTCCCGGCTAGAACAGAATCTTTGTAACGGCATGTTTAGAAAAAAGAACGGAAATAATTTGCTGAATGATCATATAACTTCCACAGACATTTAATCGTACTAACTTTATTTTTTATTAATTTTTTTAAATTTTTTTATTGAGAAAAGAAAAAAAAGTTTCTGCCTCCTCCCAGCCTCCCATTTCCCTCCCCCTCCTCCCACCCTTCTCCCCCTCCCCCCACTCCTCTTCCCCTCCCTCTCCAGTCCAAAGAGCAGTCAGGGTTCCCTGCCCTGTGGAAAGTCCA
>NW_026067914.1:4992001-5069437 GCF_014885135.2 Alexandromys fortis | reverse complement strand
CACTCTAGGTTCAAGTCTCTTGCCAACCCTAAGGTGGCTCCCTTAACTAAGATATGTGCTTCCCTGCTCCCCTATCCAACCTTCCTTTATCCCAATCTTCCTGTTTCCCCAAGTTCTCCCAATCCTCCCCTTCTCACTTTTCTCTCCCCGTAATCGTACTAACTTTAAAACAAATGTTTTTGAAACTGGCCCAAAGGCAGTTTTTATTTATTTTTGTAGGTGGGGTCTCACTATGTAGTCCTGGAGGCGTGTAACTTACTATGTTAGTCATGATAAATTTGAGCTCACAGAAATTCACCTGCCTTTCCCTCCCAAACACAGATTACAGACCTGAGCCACCATGATGGGCTTTGAATCTATTACCTCTTAATAAGCAAAGGTCAGCTCTGCCTCTGGCCACTGTTCTGAAACAGTTTATCCTAGCTCCTCTCAGGACAAAATACAACCATGTCTGAACCTCCTGTGGGTAAAATAATCAGAATCGTAGTGTCTTTTACCTGCATGTGATTCTCTGCATAGTTTTGGAATTTAGCACTGTTTGTACAAAGAGCGAGAAAAGAATACTTTTCCTATGGGTCCACAATTTAGCTTGGAGCAGCAAACCTACAAACTTTGATCTAGAATCTGATAGGGCCTACATAATAAATGTGTATTAATCTCAGACTAAACATGCTCTTGCAGTAGTAATTCTGACTGTATGAAAATGAATGACTCTTTAGTCATAAAACTCTTTGGTAACATGCCCTTGTTTTTTCTAAATAAATTATTTTTTCTGTGTTGGTGATAACATACAAAGTGATGATTCATAATATAAACTTATTATCCTTGTCAAGCAACATTATCCTATATCTTATGCAGCTATACTGAAGCATTCTAATGGCTTTTTAAAGACATGCGCAGATGAGAGTTGATGATTCAATTTCCATGCACATAATATGCTTCTTTTACTTTTAATGATAACTTTTAAATGACTATAAACTTAATGCTAAGGAACCATTTGTTTCAATAAACTTAAAGTGTTCATGTTTTGGGAAGACCTGTGCTGATGCCAGATCAGACCCATGCTGAGTCATGATAAGTGGGTCAACTTTGAAGTGTTAAAGTTCCTAACAAAGGCTGGGCCAATGCCCTAAGAAGTCATAAGTACATTTGGGAGTACTTAGAGTAACTTGCACCACTGTAGATGAGAATAGAGTAATAGTGAGTGGAGCCATCAATACAGGTACTGTACTCTCAATAAACTAACATTGATTATGTCTAGTCTATTGTCATTGAGGTGTCTTCTTTGACATTTAAATTATCTACAGTTTGCCTATTGTTGACTTACAGTAAGAGAAGCAAGAGGACAATAGACAGATGCAGGAGGGAAACCAGAATCTCTAATTAGACTGAAAAGTTAAGAATTGGGAAAAGAAGAGATGGGCTTAAGAAAAAAAAAAAAAAAAAAGCTGTGTTAAGGACCTTAGAGAGATAGAGCTAAAGTCTGAGCTAAAGCAAATGGAATCTACAAATAAGCCACAGGCTTCAGCATTTATCCAGTGCTTGTATCAGTAGATTAACAACAAACTAAAAGGAGTTTTCTCCAGAAGTCTTCCATTATCACAGTTAAGGGGCCTGTAATTACATTGTTAAAATCTAACAAAAATTTGTTACCTTTAGCGCATCTAAGACTTCTCTAGAAACAACAGACCAGACAGCTACCGATTTGTTAAACACTTATTCCGATGATGACTACATTAAAAAGATCCAGAAACGCCTAGAAGAAGATGCTTTTGCACGTGAGCAAAGAGAGAAAAGACGGCGGAGGTTGTTGATGGACCAGTTAATAGCCCATGAAGCACAGGAGGTGAGGCAGTTCATGTTCCTTCTCCATTAAAAGTGCTGAGCACTTGAGAATATGTGGCCTTGTATTTATACAAATACATATTTCATATGCATGTTGTCTGCCGCTCTAAAGAAGATGTTGTAGGTAGATCCTCACATCAGAAGAGCAAAGCACTTACTTATAAATTTTTAAAGTACGCTCCTTCCTCATGAGTGGCTGTAGACCCTTAGGCACTTAAGTTATTCATAAGTAGTACAGTGGCCCTTCCTCCATGGCAGTCAAGGGAAAACTGGTTGATTGTTACCTAAGAAAACTCGTGGGGGAAGTGGGAAGCCTATAATCAAATGGAGGCAATTCTAGATTACATATCCTCTGAAATCTGCCCAAATGTGTAAATATTATTAAGATAGAAGTGAATCTTATTGTCTTCATTTATTCACTCCAAATACAGGATAATAATACATCAATGTTCTAGGGACTGCCATGCATCTTAGTTTATATGAAAAATATCTTACATTTCACTAAACTTTTAGTAAACCATTTATTTCTGAAATTTGAACTACTTCCTTATAGAACAAGAGCAACAAAATCTTTTCCATTTAACTTTTATGTGAAGGTCCTTATAGGTCTTTAAACTGAAACTTAACATGCATAGCCTTGATGCAGCCATCCCACAATATTCCCTTCCTCTCTTTTTCTCAGTTTAATCTCAGTATTATTCCAAACTTGACTCACCAGACCATGGTGTTCCTTATAAGGGTTGGCTAACCACAGTACATTTTGAGAGCTAAATTATCTTGCTGTGTAAACAGAGTCTAATCTTACAGAATTCGCTTAGAACAACGAAGCAGCTTCACATTTAAATAACTACATTTGAAACTGTGGTTTGTCTGTTCTACACTATACCACAGTCCAGTGGGTACCAGGGCCTGGGCTCAACTGTATTCTTCTGTTCCTCTTGGCTGGGCTGTTAAGGCATCAGCTGATGACTGATTGGTGCTGTCTGAGCCCCAAAACCTGGTGAGTCCTGCTTGGGAGATAAGTACATTCTCTTAAAGTCTTTTCTTTTCTAGTAGATCAGGTCATGTATACAATGACTATTACAAGATTTTAGAGGCCAAACCTCTAGGGCCTTTTAAGGTCTTTGGGGTTGTTGTATTAAAGTGCATACACGCAATTTCCAAACTTCTGAAAATATAATTATTAGTTGAGAATTACTTTACTTGTTGAGAAAACTTTGAAAGCTCGCATGAGTTGTTGTTTATTAGATTTTAAAGGAACGAACAACTTACTTGAAGCAGTTGTAAATTTCAATACCATAATGTTTCTGGCAAGACCTAGTATCATACTTCAGTGGTTAAATCGACTCTATTGCAATTCTTTCTTGTGTGCGCATTCATGTGCAGGTATGTGTGTGTGCATGCACGGGTGCATATGTGCATGTGTGTATCTGTGTGTGCATGTGTTCAAATTTAAACTACAGGGCAGAAGTTGACTTAGACGGCTGTCACGCCTTTCACACTATTTGCACACTGACTTCTGAGCCCGATGGCTAATCTGGGCTTGCCTTTGACAAATCTTTGGCCCCTGTGCTGGTGTTCGCAGGAGGCCTATCGGGAAGAACAGTTGATCCACCGGCTGATGCGGCAGTCCCAGCAGGAGCGCAGGATTGCGGTGCAGCTCATGCATGTCCGGCACGAGAAGGAAGTTCTGTGGCAAAATCGAATTTTCAGGGAGAAACAATATGAAGAAAGACGACTAAAGGATTTCCAGGATGCTCTTGATCGAGAAGCGGTAAATAAAATTTTCATTGAAAATCATACTTCGCCGTCAGCTTATAACAGACATGGGAGGAGGCAGCCCCCACATACTGCACACCCACCCCCCTGACATGATGCTAAGCACCACATGCTTGCCACCAGTCCCATGGTCACTTGTCTCTAGGTGTCGCTAGTCATTTTGCATGCTTTTGAAGTTTTAATTCCAAATGATTCCTCGAGAAGCGCTACAAAAACTGTCTTAATATTCTCCGAGGCCTGCCTGTTACTGATGGTGTGTGCTCTGATCTTGGTGGTCAGTTTGGAGTACTTGCTTCATCTGTATTTTCCTTGAGTATCCAAAATGCATCTATTTCTCCTTTTTTTTTTTTTCTAATACGTTGTTGACACAAGGCCAGGGCTGACTCTCTAGGGTCATATGTTTGAATCACTGTGGTTTTTACCTCAGATACCCAAGGGAAGTCCTCATCTCTAAAGTCTGAGAGAGTTACTAGTGTGGACACTGGTATGGACAATTTCAGTGATAATGCTGAGGCAGAAAGAGAGCTTTTAAGAGGCTTTTTTCAGTAAGAAAATTAGTTTTAAATAAACAATTCATTGCTTTTTGTGTTTCTGAACCCTATATTGTACTGTTCCTTCCTCTAAACTAATTTTCTGTGGAGAGGCAGGAGATTCTCTAAGTTATTGTCAACGAGAACACTGCCCAGAAGCCAACATCTGTCTCCTGGGTATGTTCTTTGCTACTGGGGTATTATGTGGAAACTTGAAAATCAAAATATCGAATCTGTTTCTAATTTACTACATCCTCTTTCTTTTGCACTTTATGGGTATGGCTTCTCATAACAAAAATAGACTTTTTATCCAGGTATTACTTTGACTTTTGTCTATTTCTCATTGGGGAACTCAAGTTTATTTCATCAGTTTGTCAAACTTGATGGCATTTCAGGTGGCTTATACTACTGCCATGTCATTACACATCCTGTCTGGACAGTAGAGAAGGGCTTTCAGCGAAAAAGGCACCGGTACTCAGCTCACCAGCTTGCTGCTTCCTTCTGCACTGCTCCATGATAAAGCACATTTCATCTAAACCCGTAGCTCTTGATTTTAAATTTTAGTGCCACCTACTGTTATGAACGATAATAAATGGCAACCTTTTGAGCACTTGCTTCTAATCACCTTTGCACCATGCTCATTGCATGCAAATATAATTCTTGCAAAAACATTCACATGAGTAGTATCTGAATCTAAGGTTGACACATATGGAAAGAGAAGTCAAAAGTTGGACAGTCACATAAATTGTCGAGAGCAGAGCCTTCCTTTAGGCCTCCATAGCCCAAGCTCAACACTATGAAGGATTATTACACCTGCAGCCTCCTTTTATATTTCCTCTGTCTTCCTTTAGGGATGCTACATACACTGATGGGCGGAGATAGGAGAGTTGGTGAGTCTAGCACAGAGTGAATGGCAGAGGAAAAGTGGACCAGGGAGACAAAATAGGTGAATGGAAAAGAAGTGAGGCAAGGAGGAAGCCAAGATAAGAGAGAGGAAGACAGGAAAGGAGGGAGGGAGGAAAACATGGAGGAGGATGAGGAAGTCAGATGTCAGCCCCAAATGGAAGCTGTTCTGTTACTGATAGGGAGATTCTGTCATTTCTTTCTAATGTTTTGGTTCCTATGGAGGACCACCATCACCATCTATTTTAATGTTATTGTCATTGTAAATTCTCATCCATGTCAAGTTCCTTTCTCATCTGAGATCTTCCTGATATCTACGAACATAACATAAAGCTCCTTGTCTCACTTGTATTTGCTCTACATGGGCACAGGGCCTCTGAAACAAGGCAGCAATGAAAAATTCTAGTGTCATTCCTGAATCTACCAAATATGCTGGATCGATCTTAAATGTTATCCATGCCAATGAAATTAAATATGTGAAATAAGAACAGTAAAAAAAATGATTGATTTCCACAGCAATCTATTATCATTAATCTTATCAGCAGTGTTGTGAAAAGAACCTACTCTTTCAGGTGAAATGGATCAGCTAATTTTTCTGACTATACTAAAATTATTAGTAGCCCTCCTTTGAAGAAATTGAGACATAAGGGGGATAAATTATTTGTTGGAGTTCTCAAATAACTTGAACTTAAATTCTGTGTACAAGCTGGGGCTAGAATTTGTAGGCAGTTCCCCTGAAACCCACATTTATTTCTATTTTCTACTGGCTGAATTAAATCACAGGAGTTGGATCCTCTTAGTGAGGCAGCTTAGCACCTGATCTGATGGCTGGAGCAGCTGGTAACGTTTCCTCAAGGCAGCACTTGATCATTTGAATCTCTCCAACTAAGCATTATGTTGCCTTCAGCTTGGCTAGCTAGTGTTTTATGTAAAGAATGATTTAAGCAAAATGATTGCCGTCATACAAATAAAGTAGGTGATAAGGTGTTTAAATATTTAACTGCTTTTTATGGACATACATGTTTCTACAGATGAATGTTATAAATTTATAAAGACTAAAGGAGCAAGGACATAACCACACTTACAATGTGTCAAGCCTGTTATCTCAAGGCACTAAAATCTAATTACCTCATATTTAGCCAGTCAGTAAGTTAATACTGAAAAGTGGAGTACAGTCGTCAAAGCATGTGTTCCTGGTGAGGAGGAGCCTGGTCACAGATGTGTAAGGGCCAGCTGACCCAGACTAACCGTTTCTCTGTGACATTTGGCTCTTAGCAGATGTTGTAATTGAAACCCCTTCAGGAAAGCCAAAGATCCAATTTATTCTTATGACACTGATATTTTCCCATCCACACCACTTTCCTCAGAAGTCTGTTTTGATGATGAGCTAAGCATGGAGTTTAACAGACACTGCCTCTGCTTAGTACATGTTGTGTGTTAAGGAGTGAAAACTGACTCTTGATCAGTTAAACCCTGATGTAAAAGAGGTTTCATTCTACTTAAAGATTACTTTTTGTATTATGACATTACCTTCGTATGAATAATTGCATAATAATAGTTACTTAGAGTTCATGTTTGCCCTCTTAGGCTCTCGCCAAACAAGCCAAGATTGATTTCGCAGAACAAACCCTGAGGGAAAAAGAAGCCCATGAGAAGATCGCTGTGGAAAGAGCTCAAGCACGCTTTGAGAAGCACTATGGTATATGTGCAGAAATACTGGATCAAATCCTTGATCTGTGCACTAAAGTGGCAGACTACAGGTTGCTGACAGATAAGTAAGTATCACTTTGCAAAATGAACACAACAGTCACTGCAGACAGGAGAACGGTAAGACTGTGAAGTGGATGCCACCAATAGGTAAAGATTATTTCATGAATGGAGAATGGGAGGTAGAGGCTAGGACCATGATTACTTTCTCGGATGATTTAGGGCAAGGACATGTCTTTATTCATAAGTTCTGTCTAAACTAGTTGCCAAGACAACAATTATCATTTATGAAAACCTTTCACATTTACAGGAGAGCAAAATTACTTACAGAATTGTTTATTTATAATCAAATTGTTTCTGTAATACCTTTTATCTAGAAAGAATCAACATATTTATAATAAAGTAGTCAAGATATTTAAAAAATGAAAAGCCAGGATAATAATTTCAAGTAGAAAATTTAAATAACGTAAATCTAGAGTAGGAAGTTACAAATAAGGAAGGCATTGAAGCATAGTTGGGCAGCAGGTCACTCCTTTATTGTCCCTACCTTCCTAGTTCTAAAGAAAAGAGAGAAACACAATCTGCTGTGTGATTTCCATTTCTATTCTAGGTCTATACAATACCAAACTTGCCATGGCATTCAGAGAGTTTTCTCAAGTTACCTCGACAAAAGTATATTCTTTGTGTACTGCATCTAGTGGAGACAGTCCCCAGTCAAGACTCTCAGGAAACCATAATACCTAGACTCACAGGCCTATTATTTACGATGCCTTGCTAGAAGATAAAGCAGAACAAAACTTGAAGTGATTCCACAGCACAAGGGTCATGTAATCCATTAGCTGGCACACAACTAGAGTTCACAGGTTGAGATCTTGTTATGATCTCACAATGAAAAGAACAAGAGCCAATGACTTATGGAATCAGCAGAGAAGATGAAAAGCATCCCATCAATCCTATGTGTAAAAAGGGTGTTATCTGCTTGTCTGCTTTCTAAAGTCATTTGTTAAATATAATCATGCAATGAGATCATTTTGAAGTTATGATTACATTACAGCTTAATAAATAGAAAGTAAATTATACTCAAAAGTGAAGGAATTAAATAGTAAAGTTTTAATATAATACTTTTGTTATATTACATATTTTATTATGTATAATTATACATAATTTGTATAATATATAGAAAATATAATTCTGATATAGTTTTAAGGACAAAAATATGCAGAAGTGATGAATGAAATAGGAAAACTGACACAAGTCATTACCGTAGTTAAAAACAGTATTTTACAAGAACTGAATTTTATGTTAAAAATAAGATCAATCAAAGGTTTAAAAGAGTATATAATTAGACACAGATATCTCTAAGCAAATAAAAGTCCATAATTTTAAGACACAAAAAAAGCAAACCAAATTCTGTTTGGGAATGAGTAGAATAAATCCACATATCCCTATTTATCCCACTGAATACATTTAAACCCCTAGCCATAAACCACATAAAAAAGTGAATGTAGAGAAAATTCAGGTGGTTGATGACTTGGGTCTAACAAATTGTGAAGTATTGGCCTCCATGTATTTTAATTTTGCTTCAAATATGCTATATAAAACCTGATTTTTTTTTCTGCTTCGGATACATTAATGGTATAGGGCTTCCAATAAAGAAATAAGCTATCAAATTGAAAAGCTTTAATAATAGCACCTGCTTTCTCCCTAAATTTCATGGGCAAAATTATAATCTCACCTCTACTCATGCCAACAAGGATAGGTATTTTTATGGACCCTTGCAATGTAAAAAGGGACACCATGCCTTTAGTTCCAGCCCTTGAAAGGCAGAGGCAGGTGAATCTCTGTGAGTCTGAGGCTAGCCTGGTCTACAAGAGCTAGTTCCAGGACAGCGAGGACTGTTACACAGAGAAACCCTGTCTCGAAAAACAAAACAAAACAAGTCGCCTATTTATCAGGATGGTGACAGGAAGATCAAGCAGAAAGCATGGATTTCTATTTCTACCTGGGCATGGTAGAAAACCCTTGCAGTCTCAATGGCATGTGTCAGAGAGGGCCTCATAGGATCATTCCAGGGATGCAAAGATCTCTACAGTATAAGCTATGGAGACTGTGAAAGCAAAACTCCTGTCTCCTCCCAAGAGTTGCAGTGGTCTCCTTTCCTTGTGTGTCAGACACTTAGGGATTTTTATCCACCCTCGTCAATAATGAGATAATATTTACATTTTCCTTTGCCAGAACATTTTCAGAAAAAGCAACCAAAACAGAGACGCAAAGTATGGCAAAAAGTTATGTTGCCCGTTATGTGAAGAACCAGAAAGAGTTCAGACTGGAAGTGAAAAAGACAATGTATAATGCTGTTATGTACTTAACTGCATTATTCATAGAACTTTAGATGTGTCCTTGTTTGGAAGTAGAAACCTTACAGATATGTCTGTTTACGACAATATGTTGGCTAATTAAACAAAACTAGAGTCATTGTAAAAAAGAGGGAGAGACACAACAAAGACACCTGCTACGACAAAGTCAAAGAGCTATTGAGCTGCAAGCCAATAAAAGCCAAATATTTCCAGCACATCATCAAAAACTGGGAAGGGCAGCAAAGGGTTTGCTGTGGCTCTCAGAAGATACCTGGGCTTGCTGACATCTCAATTTAAAAATTCTGTCTTGTGACACTACAAGAAACAACCAATTACTAGTCTTTTCTTCCACCCAGTTTGTGGTAGATTGTTATAACACCCCTAGGAAATGAGTGCAGATGTCAACGCCAGGACGACAGAAGTCTTACAATTATCTAATTCAGAATTTTAAGCAGCTACGGCAAAGTGCTCCAGTGAGCAATTATGACCTGCTTGAAACAAATGCAAAAGAGTATAGTCACAGAACAGAGATGTAATAAAAATTAGTATTAAATGGAAATTTTATAATAGAAAAGTACAGTACCCAAAATAAGTGCTTCGTGGTTGGGCACATCAGCAGAATGAAGCAGACAGAGAAAAAGACTCAGAGACTAGAAGACTAATAGAAGCTGTCCAATGTGAATAACAGAGATAGGAGGTTGAAACATTAAGCAGAGTCCCAGGCAACGGACTGGTCACTAGTGTCATGTCTTCTGTCACTGCAAAGAATGCTGAGATGAAACATCTTATGAAGATGAAATTTTTATTTGGAGACATAGCTTCAGAAGCTGTTGTTTATGGCTATTTAGTCTGGGCCTGGGGAAGGTAGGAAAACATGGAGATCATGATAAAAGTATGTGGCAGGGAAGCATATTACATACTGACAGCAAGGAACTGGAACAGAGAAGCTAGAGTCCCAATGTTCCCTTCAAACACACCCTCAATACCTACCCTCCCATCAGGACCTTCCCTCTTAAAAGTTTCATGTTTTGCTAATAGTGTCAGTTTGATGACCAAGCTCTCAACCCACAGGCTCTGATTATAACCCAAGACACAAAGTATTACACATAGCATTTCAGTCCTGGAAATAGAAAACAAATATGGGCTAACGAGTACTCAAAAAAATAATATTTAAAAATTTCAAGAGCGGGCTGGAGAGATGGCTCAGCGGTTAAGAGCATTGCCTGCTCTTCCAAAGGTCCTGAGTTCAATTCCCAGCAACCACATGGTGGCTCACAACCATCTGTAATGAGGTCTGGATACCCTCTCTGGCCTGCAGGCATACACACAGAGAGAATATTGTATACATCATAAATAAATAAATATTTAAAAAAATTTTCAAGAGCTTGTCAAGAGACATGAATCTAAAGAGTCAAAAGATCAAGCAAACTCCAAATAAGATAAATCCAAGTAACTTGATATAGAGGTATATCATAACTAAATTTTTGAAAACTTGAAAAAAAAGTTGCCATGAAAGCCCACAAGGAAACAGCTTTAGAGAAAAACATTTTAAATGACAGATCATGTCTTTTCAGAAACCAAGTTTCAGAGCAAAGAACTCTCAACCCAGAATCTTATACCCCAGGGCCTGGAAAAATGGGTTAGAATGTTAGAGCATCTGTGGAGAAGACCAGGTCTAATCCTTAGCATCGACGGGGTGGATCATACTAGCCATTACCCCACTTCCAAGGACCCCACTTCCAAGGAATTTGATATCTTTTTCTGACCTCTGCGGCAATCAACCATATATGTGGTGCACGAGCATACATGTAGGCAAAACAAACTAATTTTTTTCGAGACAGGGTTTCTCTGTGGTTTTGGAGCCTGTCCTGGCACTAGCTCTTGTAGACCAGGCTGGTCTCGAACTCACAGAGATCCGCCTGTCTCTGCCTCCCGAGTGCTGGGATTAAAGGCGTGCGCCACCACCGCCCGGCCAAAATAAATAAGTTTTAAAAAGTTTTAAAGAAACCTATAAGGAATGAAGGGGAAATCTGACATTGATAGATCATGATTACTAAGAACATGTATTGCCAGCATAGCTACCCTTCAGTGGCTGGCTAAAAGATGTTTTCTTACCAGGAAGGAAGTTCTTATATAAAAGAAAACTTGGAATAGGCAAGGCAGAGAAAGAACTCAGTAAGCAACAGGATGAGCGAGAAGAGGTTGCCTTCACCTCTTGAGAAGGCAAAAGGAGTGAACTTAAGATACTGTGCAATGGGGGCTGGAGAGATGGTTCAGCGGTTAAGAGCATTGCCTGCTCTTCCAAAGGTCCTGAGTTCAATTCCCACCATCTGTAATGAAGTCTGGTGCCCTCTTCTGGCTTGCAGGCAGAATACTGTATACATAATAAACAAATATTTAAAAAAAAAAAGATACTGTGCAAGGCTCCGTTCAATGTGCACGGAGAAAACCTTTAGTCACCATCTGATGAATTCAAAGAGACATAAAAAAGGCCATTTTGTCTGTCAGTGACAAAAATGTAGCAGATACATAAATGGTATACGCACAATATATCTATTACACTTCCTAAATAACCTGTACCGGCTGTGTTACAGATACATTAAAAGAGATTTGAGGAAACAATCATTTAATCCACAGTAAACAAGGAAAAGAAAATAATTAAAACCCCTTGAAATACAAATTAATAGACTTCACCTTCATATAATAATTTCATCTCTGAATATAGTAATTAAAAGACAATGATTGGTAGATCAAAAAGTAAAACCAAACTTTATGACATCTACAAGAAATTAATTTCAAATAAGATGACATGGGCAGATTCTGGGTAAGAAAAATAAAAATATATATTAGATGTATATATGAATCAAAATAGAACATAGGATTTTATATTGATAATAGACAAAACAGATGTTAGAGCAAGGTAAATTAGCAGAAACAGAGAGGAACATCGCATGTTATAAAGGATCCATGCAATGAGAAGTCACAGCAACTTTATCATGTGTCCTCCAATATTTGAACTACAAAATAGGAAAAATCTGATCAGAAACAGATGGAAAGTTCTTCAATCATAGACCGAGACCTCAACAACTTACAGAAATAACTCAGAAATTGGGCAATGCTGTGACAGAAACCAACACTGCCAATCAGTCAGCTCTAATAACTGTCATCACCACTTCACCCAGTACCGTGGGCTAATATTGATTAGAGTCAAAACCTTATGGAAACTGTGTACAGGTAGTCTCTCTCTCTCTCTCTCCTCTCTCTCTCTCTCTCTCTCTCTCTCTCTCTCTCTCTCTCTCTCTCTCTCTCTCTCTCTCTCTCTCTCTCTCTGTGTGATTGCTATTCTTGGTTGTCAGCTTGACTACATCTGGAATCAACTAAAACTCATGTAACTAGATACATCTGTGAGGGTTTTTTTTTTAAATTAAATCATTTAAAGTTGGAAGACTCACTTTTAATCCAGATCTTTTGAGATGGGAAGATTCACCTCTAATCGGGCCCACACTTTCTAATAGCAACTTACATATAGTACACGGAAAGGAACTCTTGCTCTTGGCCTGTTTGCCCTCACTCTTGCTGGCACGTTCATTCCTTCACTGACATTAGAGCCTACTTTAGGTTTGGACGTATACTGAAGACCAGCTGAGAAAACCAACATGGAGGACTGAACAACTACTCTGTTCTTATACTTTTCATTGATAGCCATTGTTGTAATAACTGGACTACAGCTTGTAATCCACTTTAATAAATTAGACAAATGATGATGAAGATAGATAGATAGATAGATAGATAGACAGACATTCTTTCTATCAGTTATATTCCTCTAAAGAACCTTGACTAATTCACTATCCCAGGACATATATAGAGTGGTTTTCAACGTTCCTAATTCTGTGAACTTTTAATACAGTTTCTCATGTTGTAGTGACACCTAACCAAAAAATTATTTCATTGATACTTCATAACTGCAATTTTGCTACTGTTTCAGTTCATACTGTTAATATCTTATATGCAGGATATCTGATGTGTAACCCCAAAAAGAGTTGAGAGTTACAGATTGAGAACTGTTAACATAGAATAAACTTCAACAAATTGAAAACACTTAAAACTTGGAGTGTGATCCTTGAGGAATAGATTCAAATGAGAAATCTATGTATTTCAACCATGCTCCAGCAGAAGGCCACGCATCAGTGAATATTTAAGCAGTAGAACAAATTGGACTTAAAGTGTAAAAATAAGACACAAAAGTTGGGTAGACCGGGAGGGATTAGGAATGAGGATGAATGTGGTCCGAACTCTTTGTATGAAATTATCAAAGAATAAAAAATGGAGAAACTCCAAGTACTTGGAAATTCAGAACCTCAGAGCTAATAGGAAATCTTAAGGGGAATATAAAAGTATACTGAATGAGATGAAATGAAAATACAACACAGGAAAGTTTTTTGAGACACAGCAAGAATAGTGCTGGTGGAAAATTACAGCATAAACTAGTCTTAAAAAAGAATATTAATTTTCCATCACTGACACTGGTACCTCAGAAATCTAAAACAAGAAAGGGGAAATACACCCAAAGTGAAAAGGAAGGAGATAATAAAGAGCAGAAAGAAATGGAGATGACATAACCTATGAGCATCAGGAACAAAGCCGTGGATATTACCTCAGAGCCATTAGACACCAGAAGGATTAGCAAGAGGCGTGTGGATGATGGAGCACACTTGACTGCGCTCACAGAAGAGATGAGCTGACTTCTCAGAAAACAGATGTTGTAAAGCACCTCCATGAAATTTGGCAGACTCCGTTACTGGTTGAATTTGTAAAGGCCTATAACCCTTAAGGAAATTAAATTTGTAATTTCATGAGTCTTCAAAAGGAAATTTCAGTCCCAGATATTATTATTGAAGATTTCTTCCAAACATTAATAGCTAAACTTCATTTCCAAAACAATTATCACATGCCTTTTAGAGAAGAAAAACAATCAAATTCCATTTCACTTTATGAAACCACTATTACCCCTTTATGCTATAATATAGATGAGACTATAATTGCATTCATATGCGAAATAAAGTAACTAGAAAGGAAGAATGTATTAGAAGGAGTGAACACACCAGTTCTGTGATTCATGAGATACTGAATAGTATGAATTGTTAGTAGAAGGGCCAACACACAGATCAGTTGGTCAGAATAGCATAGCCCAAACACAAATCACCAAAAACTGACACACCTGATTTTGACTAAGATTCTAAAGTACTTTGATGTAATAAAGGCAGCCTTGTTAGGAAATAATACTGGTGCAATTAGATATTCACAGGTACAAAAATAAAAATTTTAATTGACCCATGAAAAATTAAATGAAAGTAAGTCCTCGGTGGAACTATAAAAGAGGGTATAAAATTCTTCTCGTGAGAGAAATGTTTTGTTGTCCTATGAATAGCCAAAAAGGCCTTAGACATGGTACCAAAGCCATGATTTGTAAGAGAAAAACATGACAGACTATATTTCTTTACAATGGAAAGCGTTTTGCTGTGCAAGAAATAGAAGTCAAAAAATGGACTTTTATAGAATTAAACAGCTGCTTTGAAAAAGACAATAAGACATGGAAGTGGGTAGAATATTTATAAACCAGTTTGAACAGAGGAATGGTAGATGATGTGCATTCACTAAAGTTGCCAAAGGAAAACAATGTCTTACCTACCCTCAGAAGCTGTCACCTGCCAACAGCTCCTAAGTGGTGAGGTCTCAGTCAGTTTGATTCAGTAGTGTGGGCCATGCATAGGTTGTCCACACCTCAGCTGCTGATCATTTATTCATGTGCATATAGACAGCACTAATTGTAATCTCAGGGTATTGTGAGGAAGAAAAAGGAAGGAAAGAGGAAGAAGAAATGAACTTAGGAGGAGGATGATATAAGGGTGGAAATCCCTCAGGAGATAGAGAATGGAGTGAGTTGGGTATGTTCTACATTCACTGTACTCATATATGAAATTACCTGTAGCACAATTAATAAAAATCCAGAGACATATAAAGGGGTTCAACCTGAAGTTCAGAAGAGCCAAACAGCCAGACACTGGCTCTTACCTCTACCTCAGTGCAAAATGTTGAGTCTGCCTCCAGGAATCTTCAGATTGAGACTGTGTGTGAGAGGTGTCTCCTCCCATATTATATGCCTCTCTAGAGCTGGGGTTAAAGGTGTGCACCACTACTCCCTGGTTTCTGTGGAAAATTAGTGTGGCTACTGGGAATAAAGGTATGTGTCACCACTGCCTGGTCTGTGAGGCTGACCAGTGGGGCCGTTTTACTCTCTGATCTTCAGGCAAGCTTTATTTATTAAACTACAAATGAAATATCACTACAATTACTGAAGAATATGTAAGCTGAAGAAACAGAAAGAAATACAGGAAAAAAAACTTTACTAGTAAACAAAACAAAATCAATCCAAACTATAACATGCATCAAGGAAAGTAAAACATATTACTGAACAATACACTTAAAATTTCAATCTCATTAGTCATTAGAGAAATGTAAACTGAGATTGCAGTGAAAGATCATTCACACTTTCAGAATGTCTAAAGTGAGGGAAAATGACACCAAATGTTGCTCTAATTGATATTTAGAAAATCACTTATTCATCATTAGTAAGGGTAAAAAGGTAGCACCTTTCTGGAAGATAGTTTGGAAATTTCCTAAAAAGCTGAATATGCAACTAGCATATGGACATTTCCCTAAAAAGTTTCCAATGTATACTGACACAGAATCCTATGAACATATGCTTATAGAATCCATGGAGTAATAGCCTAATACCAATGGCTACACATATGTTGTCAACAAGTGATGATTAATTCGTGGTATATCTATGCCATGGCATTTACTGAGCAATAAAAAGAATAAATTATTGATACATGAGACTCTTATTGAATCTCCAGATAATTGTGCTAAATGAAAAGCTTGTGTACCAGATGATTCTATTTATAGCATGGTTCAGGTCTTGTTTCTGCAGCAATTTCTAGTAGAGTCTGCTTCACAGTACATCCCTAGATACCCTGGCTCTTACACTATGTCTGCCTCCTTTTCTGGGACATTCTCTGAGGCATAGATGCAGGCACTGTGACAAAGATATATCTGTTGTTCTTATGCTCCTCACAATCCTTTAATTTGGGGGAGCCTAACATGCTCCCCAAGTATGGTTTTCTGTGATGTTCTCCATTTGCTGTAAAGAAAAGAGAAGCCTCTTTGATGATGGATTGTAGGTAGAAAAGATGTAAAATGCTTGTCTAGCAAAGTGGTGAGAGTGGAAATCCAATAAAAATAGGCAAAAATAGGCTATCAACCCGAGAGTGACAGGGTGCAGGAGAGGTTGAGCGAGCTGAGAGGGGCTGGAGGAGATGAAAGGGATGGGGAAAGAAAGTGTTATAATTCAATTCAAATTAACACATAAAAAAATTTAAAAGGACAAGAAGTAGAGTGGAAGTGGGCAGACATAGGAGAATTGAGGTGTGAACATGATCAGTATATTGTATAAAATTCTCTAAGGATTAATAAATTTTTTAAAAAAGAATTACAGTTAAGAAGAAAGGGGGACATTTATGCAAGAAGTCCCTGCAAGTATCTTCCTTCCCCTGGAAAGTCAGTCAACACCTTGGGTCGGGGAGTGTGAGGTCAGAGTCCTGAGAAGCAAGGTTGCCTATCAATATTCCTGAATTCTAGAGAGGCTGAATTCAAAAGCATTTCTGCTTTAGCCATTTTAGCTGTTGCTGTCCTTGCATCCTTCTGTGTGAGAAAAATTACAGTAAAGACCAGATAGCTGTTTCTTTTTCCATTTCTTTTTGTGAGTGGAGTAATTTAATGGATTGCAATTACAAAGCCAGAGAACCCCTAGAAATGTTGTACTGAAATCACCACTAAAAGGAACATTAAAACCCTGCAAGAAGGAAGGAAGGTAATTTTAGCCTTCCACTCAATAAGTGAAAAAGTAAGAAAGGAGAAAGGATGCAAAGATGATGAGAGCTGATTTTTAAGACCCTTGACCACATAGCCAGGAAAGATTTTTAGAACTGTACTCATTGAATAACAGGTACTGCCTCTTCCAGCTCTTGATGGTCTCAATTTTAATTTATGTCTTCAAATACATTTTTTCTAGGCATGCCCTGTTCGGGGAAGCACAGAATATCTGCCCTTTTGTATCAGGGTTCATCACATAGCATCCCTTCAAGTACTATCCATGTTGTAAATACAAATTTTTGAGTTGTGATTTCAAATTCTAGATGAACCATTTTTTCTTTAAAGAGACATTGTCAGAGTCATACCAACCTTTTTCTCTCACACATTTTGTTCCTCTCAGAGATGTTTTCTGGTCACTCTGTCCTGACTACCTCTGAGGCATTCTTTGGGGCTCAGCTTAGGAGACATTTCTTCAAAAAGACTTTTCTCAAACCCCCAAATCTGGTCAGGTCACACTGTTACATTTTCCCATTGTATAATTCTCAGCTGATCTCTTGTTTATGTAATTACTTTTGCTTTTCTTCCTGGAGCTGGCTTTTGGAGGCTACCAATTACATTCCCTATTCTTTTTTATGAAATGTCTGGAACTTAAACATTGCTGAGTGTCACTGACACTTCAAATATTTCTCGTTGTCTGTGGTGTAGAAGAACAGTTATCTAAAGCAGTGAGAGTGGTCCAAAAACTTAGGCTTTGTAATTCCCAGCATTGGTATCAAGTGACTGCAATCTGAGGACATAATTTAAATGATCTAGCATTCTACTTCTGTAAGCATACCAAGGCTCCTTTAAAATAACAGTTTACTTATGTGCATATCATCATTATAGAAAAGTCTAATGTATGTGATCATTCTGACATTATACATGTGATAACCTTTAAACATGTTAGAATTAATTATTTCCCTTTAAGTCTAATGAAGGGAGTCATTTATTTAAGGATTTAAAAAATGACCCAGTGATTAAAGTGTGTATTTCACTAAACTATGCATTAATCCCTTTTTTTTCCTTTTGTCCCAATAGTCTTATTCCACATAAGATGATGCATGATTGGAAAGAACTCTTTTTTAGCGGGAAACCCATCTATGAACAGCCTTCTCTTAAAAATGGGATTACAGAACCCACTGAGGGACATCTTATAGAGCTGGACAAAAAGAACTTGCTTGATAAAAATGATTATGAAGAATATAAGGTACATACTAATATGGAATAATCTGAGTGAATCGAACACAATAAATTCTTTTCCTTAGTGTTAATTTGTGGTATTTTACTTGATTCCTATTAATGAAAACAGACATGTTATATTTGCATTTTCTCTTATATTAATTCATATATATTTATATATATACAACTAACTTTTACCTGTTCAAAATATTTATCATTGTTATCTACTGTTCACAGTAAACCGGAGCAGTCTAAAAATAATTAACTGTAATACATTGAGCAAACAAATGCCAGAAGGACACCTCACTAGAATTTTTCTTTTATGAGCTTTCTATCTTTGCTTCAAAAATCATTGTTAAAAGATCATTTCCAAAGCAATTTATCTCAGTAGTATCTAGTATTGCAGGCAAGATGGAAAGGAAGGGGATTATGAATTAGAGTGACATAAATTCATACAACATTTATGCAAATAACAAGAATATTGGATACAAATTGTATATTTTATCTATTTTTAGTTCTATTTTATTTAATGCTTAAATTATATGTATTTATGAAGTCCCCTGATAAATTGGTATAGGTATACATATAATGTATTGTTTATAACAATTTATGATATACTTTATATTGAGTTAAGAGAGGAGTTCAAAGAAATCATTTTTATTTCAAAGAAATGGAAATACTACCACTGCCTATTAGAAAGTTGTCTAGAAACCTTTGGGTAAAACAGCGGCATTGTCCATTGCTGACTATAGATATCAGGTATCTAATCCTTAAGCACTAAAGACATTTGGAACCTCAATTTATGAAATAATAATGTACCTATCTTATTTGGTAAATGTTGATGGTTTAGTCCAATGCATGGTGTATTGGATTTAAGTAATGCATACTCTTTTTTTTTTTACCATTCAACTCTCCACATCCCACTTCATCTCAGCCTTATAATGTTATAAAAGTGGTGGCTCTTGAATGCAGTTTCCGGGTAAATGCACAACCATGGAGTAAAGACTGAGAATATTATTGTTAGAATAGCACTGACTTCTAGAAGGTTAGCAAATACAGTATGAAAACAGGGATGAATGATGGGGGATTAGTCTTAGTCATTTACAAATAGTGAATAGTTATTAACATTTACTATAAAGATGAATGCAGAAAATGACTTCATGGCGATGACCAGGGAAATGAACAAAATAATACTGATGTGTAGATATTAAAAGAAGTTAAGACTCTGCTAAAAAAAATTAAGGAAACAATATCAGATTATGGGAAATTAAATGTAAACCTTATTTTAATTGCATGACCATATATATTTATTTCCTTGATAGGATTATTTATTTTGGATTGAGTAGAAACTTAAGAACTACATATAGATTTTATCTAGTTTGGCTGTGGAACTGTATGTGCACCTTATATGTCAACCCAAAAGATAATGTCTCGTGGGAAAAGATGTTATTTGATAAATATCAAACTATGTTAAGGTATTAATTCCCATTATAAATTAAGAAGTCCAATTAAAGCAGAGTCATGTGACAGTTTTTGGCTGATTCATAATTCAGTATTTTTTTTCTCGGTTATTTCTTGGAACAGTCTGGTTGACTCTGTTCTTTTTCTCATAACTCAGGAGACAGGTAGGCCACCACTATGAAGGCTCTGTGTTTCTAACTATTCTCATTGTTTGGGAAATGCTTACCACAGGAACAAGCTTGTCTTACCCACATCCTGAGGCCCCTGGCATGTTTGTTTGGCAGGAAATTGTCGAGTTTTGTTAGGACTGTGTGAACATCTGTAAGTCAGTGCAATTCTTTTTGTTTAGCGTCTTTGCTGTTTTTCTTTTAATGAAAATTCCCTTGCAATTTCCTACTTTATGCATTTTGTTCTTTTTAATTGCAGACTTAAATTAGGTCTTATGCAGATTGTCCAATAAACTGATTTTTTTAGTTATTGTTTACTATCATGAGTACTTTGTTCTTTTGAAGAACTTTATCTAAATATTCCTACATACAAGAAAATATTTCAACTCATAAAATGTGTTATCAATCTTGATATTCTATACAGAAGGATAGTTTATCCTGGTTTAGATCATAGACTAGTTGCTTGCCTATATTTGCTATTGCTAAATTTGTTCAGGATTTCTAATGCTAGAAGTTAAGGCAGATCTTCAGAAGCATTGGCATTCTTGGCATGCTTTATTGATATCCATACTTTCTGTCCCTGAAGAACTGACATCATCCATGTTTGAGCTCAGGGCCCTAAGAACTCATACTCTCCTTGGTAACCTACCATCATGATCTATTTCTAGAATGGCTACTTGTAAAGAAGTGCTAGCAAATAACTAATGTTGCTAGAAATCTTCCTATCTGCTGAGAAGGAAGGGCATCATGAAACAGCCATCCCTAGGGCAGAGGGCGTCCCAGGCCATTGCAATAGGCTTAAGAGACTGAGTTATTTAGCAAAAAGAAGGAAGGAGCTCTTAAGACCCAACAGACATTGGGAGTGTCTCAACCAGGTACCAGGTATTCACCCAACCCTTCCAGAATAACCACTAGCACAGTCACAGAGAGCAGACAGACCCATGATTCATCCTGCTGAATTTGTGACCCTCCCAAATCCCAAATGATGTCCTCTCTATGGTTCTGACTGGGAACAGTCTTCTTGCACAGCATCTTACTAACAATTGCCTACTGACTGAGTTTAGGAGTTATAACTGTCAGTTTCGACATCCATTGAGTCTGCATCTGCAGAGTCAACTATTCACTGCACCACGAATAATTTACATTTCCAGATCACTGAGAACAAAAAAGGATGGAATAAGTTAAAGACCAAAGTGTTGGCTACCTATAATCTTGAATCTAGTAAAAATACTCTTCAATTCACTATGGAATTCCAGGTAGCAAGTGAGACAGTTGCTACTTCAGTTTTTCCTTTGTGACTGACTATGGGGCCAAGTTTGTGTTTCCTGGCAGTAGATTCCAACTTCACCCTGGAGGTACATCCCTTCTGCCAACCTCAGACTCCTCTGGAATTTAAAGGCCAGACTGTCCAGGAAATACCCAACCACACCCATCCGTGATTAGAAATCAAGCAACATATCAAAGCTGCCAGGCTCCCTTCCCTGAGTAAATGCAACATTTAAAACTGTTCTGAAACCTCCAATACAGAGCCCATTCCATAAGAGTTCTTTTGTAAAATTGCAGGCATGTTAATCACCTTCTTCTTTCTGCCACCTTCTCAAATGCACTTACCCCACTGATACCTGGTTATTAAACCATTCCCATACAGTGTTCCAGAAGTCCCGTGTGGCTATCAGATCCCATGAGCTGAATAAGCAGTTAGGGAAGATAAATAAACACCCTTTCTGCTTTTCCTGACAATCCTGTGTCATTCGCATGAACTTGAGTTGTGCAACACCTATAGAGCCTCAGGATTCTGGAGTAGTTGGGAGAAAGGAGGCATGGAGAGAGATGACCATGACAGCAAAAGAGGGACTAATACCTTCATTCTTGCCCCGCTTCTTTGTGAAACATGGCTTTCCCTCTGGAAAGCCAAAGTTCCCAAATGCAATGACTGGAATATTGGGTCCAGAACTTGTAGTTTAGAGCAGCAAGAGGTGTGTTTCATCACATTTAATGCTCTCTGTACACCAAGCCCTACTGCAAGAAGGTCAGCAAAGAGATCTGGGGCAAGGATTTGTTGAGATTTCAGACCTAGAAGCAAGATGTCTGAAACTGTTTCTCAAGAGACCAGAAACATGAAGGGGCAGAGGTGGGATGGAGCTAAGTCCTTTGCAGTTAGCTGGTGGGCAAAGTAAGCTGGGTCAAAACGAGGTTAGAAAATGAAAATGAAGCTGGCATGGAAGAGGACTTAGAGGCTTGGGAGCACGGTAGCTGATTGCTCTAATTATCTGGAGTGTCTACAGCTGATTTGCACGTACTTGGTCATCAGATACCTTCTTTAAACTAGTTTAGCAGCCCTGAGGGAAATTCCCTTATAGGAGTCTGACATAGACCAACCAGTTCACATACAACTTCTTCCACAGGAAGATCTTACCTAATCCCTCTCCTGGACCCTTGGCTCAGCCCTGGTGCTTAGACCTTCCCACCTTTCCAGCTTGTGATTACCTCAGTCCTGACACCTCTTACGTCTTCTCTGGCATCTTCGGTGTACTCACTTGAGTTTCTGATGGATGATGTTTGACCGATTCTGCTGTACAAGTGAAGCAGGGCAGTTTCTGAGTGTGGACTTCCTCAGGGAAAAATGTTTACAGCCCTAGGTTTAGGCTGATGCTAACGCAGGTGACACTGGATTTCCTTTGCCTTAAGTGATGGTCCCTATTCGTCTGTTTTATTTGAGGATCCTCCTTTGTTAAAAATTAAAACCTTTTAGCTATCATCTTTCTGAGTAAAATAAAATTAAAAACTGAATTATTCATATTCACTCTTATATTTAAAGGTGGCTTTATCTTTTCTTTTCCTTCTTATACCTGTGGTGGTTTAAGATGTCACACATTAATAAGTTATTTACATTTTTTTTCATTTTTTTCTTTTTTCTTTCTTTCTTTCTTTCTTTCTTTTTTTCTTTATTTATTAAAGATTTCTGTCTCTTCCCCTCTTCCGCCTCCCCTTTCCCTCCCCCTCCCCCAATCAAGTCCCCCTTCCTCGTCAGCCCAAAGAGCAATCAGGGTTCCCTGCCCTGTGGGAAGTCCAAGGACCACCCACCTCCATCCAGGTCTAGTAAGGTGAGCATCCAAACTGCCTAGGCTCCCACAAATTCAGCCCTACAGAAAGTAATAGAAGTTATTTACATTTATTTCATTTTAAAAGAAATGCTTTGTGCTGCCATTCAAAAGCATTTCTTCAGCTTAATGGAGGTGATTGCCTAAAGAAATGGTCTATTTCTTTATTATCTATTTGCAAAAAGCAAAATTTTATTGATACAGTTTAGGAAATGGGAAACTCTAAGAACAAACTGCAGGTAGATTTGGTGTCTGGTGAGTGTCCAGTACCCACTTCCAACATACCATTGATAATTCTGCACTCACGCTCACCTCAGGGCTCAGCTCCTTACACGCTTTAATGAAGCTCTAATCCTGAACCTCCTGAGTATGAATACCCCAGAGCCTGTTTACCTCCTAAGACACTCCACCTTCTTAATACTGTTGTGTTGCTTATGAAATTCTAACATGGACTTCAGGGGAGATACAAATTTCAAATCAATCATGATGTATAATTGGTATTGCAGTTTCGCTACATTCATTACAATTAATTAGTGCTATTAAATAACCAACAATACAAATAATACCCATACTTCCCTGGGATTCCTTTTCTGTCCCTGGAGTCAATTCTTAGCATTCTGTGGTAACAGCTTTGAACAGTTTTTAACCCATTTAATAGAGCCTTTTGTTTGGCTCCTTTTGTAAGATGGTAACATGTACGTCTTTAGGGAGCATCAGAGCACTTAAAGTGTAAACATTTTCTTTAAAAAATTTTGGAACTATAATTTAATCTCCCTTGCTTATTTTCCCTCAAAACCTTCTTGTATACCTCTCCCCACTTCTTCATATTCGTGCTCTCTCTCTATCCTCTTTCTCTCCCCCCCACCTCTCTTCTCACCGCCATGGCGTGCATATGTAGGTATACATATGCATGTTCCAAATAAGATTTTACAGTCTATACAATGCTGTATGTAATTTTGTCAAGCTGACCATTTGGTACTGAACAACCAATTGATGCACTCTTCCCTGGGGAAGGCCACTTGTCCCATTCCCAGACTTCTTTAGTTCTTTGTGTAGCATTGAATCCTCATGGCTTTTTCTCCATCCAGTTTGCCATGCTCACTAGTGTTTTCCTTGTTCAGCTCACATTTGGGCAGTCATATTGGTGAGACTCTATAGTTTGGCTTCTGACATTACTAGGAAACACAATTTCAGTGCGAACACCCTGATCGTCTGGCTCTTAAAATCTTTCAGCCCCATCTTCGGCGATGTTCAGTGAGCCTTAAGTGTGGTAGTGTTATGTGGATGTTTCCGTGGGGACTAGACTCCACTACTCTGTGCTGTGATTGGTTATAGTTTCTTGTAATTGTCTCCATCTGTTAGAAAGAGAAGTTTCCTTGATGAAGGATAAAGAGTACATTTAACTGTGGTCATAAGGGCAAATGTTTATTGGTTGCTGTCAGGGATTATACTGGTTCAGAAATTAGTGGTTGTGTAAGTGCTCCTTCAATAACCATGACTTTACTTACTTTCAGAACCAAGCATGGTCTCCCTCTTGTTGAGTGGCTCTTAAGTTCAATTATAGAGCTATTGGTTATCACCAAGGGTTCAATAATCCATAGGGTTATTGTGGCCTGCTGGTTATTTATGTGGCTCATAGGCACATGAGTAAAACATTTATTGCTTTTACTTTGGGCACTTGCATGACACATTCTAGTACCACGGAAGCTATTCCTCAGGTAGAAGGACTTCTGATCAATCCAGTTTCTGAAGTACATGGTACCTTCAGCAGTAGGGATTTACCTTCCACTAAAGTGGGTAACCAAGGGCAATAGTTAAAGGCTGGATGTTTTGGGAGTCTATTGGATAGTCCTGGTCAATAGCTCAAAAGAAGGCTTCTCATGTATGCTATTGTGGTTTTTGTTAGATGGTCTTTTGCTCTCGGTGGGAGAACTGTTAGCCCAGATGAGAAAAATTCATTAAAACTTCTGTAATTATATACAGAGATATGGGTGTCATACAGCTTTTTGTTTTGGTAAATACTTATGATTCCTTATGACTTTTTCAGATGTCCTTGATATTATTTGATGCACATCCTTCTTTCTCCTGTATTTACCATCCCTAAGAGCCCTTCCCATTTGCCCTGTTACATCTCTTGTATTCTGCTTTACTCTCCTCCCACCTTTTTCTGTATTTACCTCCCTTCCCCTCTGTAAGGAGCCCTTTTTCCTATTTCCATGATCAGATCACTTGTATCCTGCTAATGCCCTCTCCATTGCTCACTAATTCCCCATCCTGGCAATGGTCCGGCTTTGTTTTCCTGTTTCTGAGGTCACTGTGGGCTCTGCACTCCCATCTGAAGGTTGAGAGCCAGGTGCCTGCAGTGAGAGAGAGCGTGTCATGCTTGTCTTTCAGGGTCTGAGTGACCTCACTAAATCACTCAACACCATCTTTTCTAGTTACGCCCACTTGCCTGCAGTGGAACTCCCTAGTGTATATACCATGTTTTTATTATCTATTTGTCAGTTGTATGGTTCTTAGGTTATTTCCATTTCCTAGCTACTGTGAATAGAGCACCAATGTACGTGGTTGAATAAATATCTGCAGAGGAGAAGCCTGAGTTTTTTGGGCATATACCAAGAAGAGGTAGAGGCGGGTCATAGACTAGATTTAGTTTTAGCTTTTTGGGAATTATCTACACCAGCTTCCATAGTGACTGTATCACACTACAATCCCGCCAATAGTAAATTAACCCTACTTCATTCCCTCTCCCCCAGAATTTATTGTTCGTTGTTACCTTTATTTTTCATTCTGGCTTGGGTAAAAGGAAATTTCCAATTTGTTTTGGTTTGCATTTCCCTAATTGCTACGTATTATAAACACCTTTTGAGATACCTCCCTCTTTTTTTTTCCCTCTTTCTTTTTGTTTTGTTTTGTTTTTCAAGACAGGGTTTTGTAGCTTTTTCCTCTTTCAAACCCTCTATATTCATGTTCCAGGCCCATTTTTGAAAAGGCCATTTTTTTTATTATTGGGTCTTTTTTTTTAGATCTTTATATATTCTGGATAATAATCTTCTGTGTAATATATAGCTGGAAAACATTTTCTCCTTTCTTCTGGACTACCTTTTCCCAGCTAATTTTTTTTTTTTAAATTTCTTTATCTATGGAGAAGCTTTTACGTTTCATGTAGTCCCACTTGGCCTTACCTCTTGAGCAAATGGACTCCTATTCAGGAAGTCATTTCCTACACCTGTATCATGTTTTCTTCTAGCAGTTTTAGTGTTTCAAGTTTCAGGGTTCAGGTCTTTGATCCATTTTGATTTGTTTTTGTGTAATGTGATAGATATGAGTCGAATTTTGTTCATATGCATGTGAACATATAATCTTACCAAAGCATTTGTTGAAGATACTCTATTTTCCAGCCTATGTTTTTGTTACCTTCGTCAAATATCAAATGAGTAAAGTCACATGTGTTCATGTGTGAGTTTTTGATTTTATCCCATTAGTCTAAGTGTTTCATGTTGTGTCAATACCATATTGTTTTGATTGCTATGACCATGTAATATAATTGAAGGTGTGTAGTTGTAATTCTTCCAGCTTTATTCTTTTTGCCCAAGATTGTTTTCACTATCCAGCGTCTTTCTGGTTACATATGAATTTCTGGATAGAGATTTTGTATTTCTGTGCATAATAAGATGGGATTGTTAGAATGGTTATTTTCACAGTGTTAATTCTACCGACCCATGAGTATATCTTTCTATTTTTGTGTTTTTATCTCTCTTCACAGGTTTAAAGTTTACATTGTGGAGGTCCTTCACTTGCTGGGCTAGGTTTCTTTCTAGTTATTTTATTTTTTAGGTTATTGTAAATGGGAGCGTAGTCTTTCTCTCTACATTTGGTGTGGTATAGAAAAGTCTTTGATTTTTTTCAAGTTGATTTTGTAATCTGCCACACTGCTGAGTTTATCATTTCTAGAAGTTTCCTGTTGGTCTGTTTCTTTTAGAAGTTCTTTCTACATCAACTAATTCCATGCATATTGTTGAGATACTTTCTATCTTCTGTTTATAGAAATGACGTTTTCTGAGCTTGCTCATAGTTTGGTTTTTTATTTTATCTGTCTGTTTTATTTGAAGATTTGAACTGTCATTGTAAAAAAAATCAAATTACTAGCATTAAATGTCTGTGCAATGACTCGTTTATTTTGGTGCACATATAAACTATATTACTAATTGACTGATTCTCAGTCAGTCAATATTCAGAAGTTATCTATACTTCATGGGTCTATTTTCCAACACATTTAACTTTTTATTGTATTTGTTAGTATTTGGATACTTTAAATTTTGAATGAAAATTATTAAATTAATATGTGAGCTACAACAATTATTTATGGTCCAAATATGTAGAAGCAGAATAAAAATATAATAAAATGAAATAATATACATGACATGTAGTAAGTATAAACATTTCGTTCACTAGAGTTTTGTTTCTCTGCCTTACATACACCAGTATATAATGCCATTTTAAGAAGGGTTCTGGTCAAACCCTTCTTATTTTGAAAGTCATTGTCTTGAAAGATGTGTAACAGTTCCAAAAGTAGCTGGGCAATCCAGGAATTCTTGGAGGGGTTCAGACAAGGCCCCCTTAGCAAGATGTGAGGGCAAGGACTCAAAATCCATCACTGACTTGGAAATAAAGCTCTTTGTGAGTGTTTCTCTCTCTCTCTCGGTCTGTGTTTTTGTTTGGCTGGTTTTTAAGAAATTATATATCCCAGGTTGGACACACACTAGAAGCAATTTCTTGTCTCAGCCTCCCAAATGCTGGAATTACAGCTGCACCACTGTCACCAGATCCCTCTGAATTCTTGTCTGTGTACACAGAGAGCGCATAAAGAGCATAAAGAGAGTGCATAGCAAATGTGCACTGCTCTGGTCCAAGTCACATTTTTTCAGTATAAATATTTTAATTAATTGCCCTGCACTGGCCCTTCTAGAACATGACTTTCAACTCATGGGTGAATGGTTTCTACCATTCTTCCCATTTTCATTCCTGCCTTGGACTACTTACTACTCTGCTGTCCATCATGGAACATGAGAGATCTAACCTGAAAGAGTCCTCATGATCAACATAAGAACAAGGTCACCTGAAATTTGCTATAGATCCCATCACCCCTTAGACTACTAGTTCAAGAATTAGCTGCATTTCAGGAATCATAGACTCAGCTGTCCTTCATTTCTTTCAGATTGGTTTGCCAATTGAAAGTCTTCCAAAGTAACTGCAAAATGAAGGCAGTTTAATTGTTTTCCTGTGGTGGAATTGTCATGAATTAGCTATGCTTTGAATGGAGAATATTTCATGACATATTAACATATGTGGTTTCTTGAATTAAGTCTGTTGGAATATTTTGTCCTGTATCTTTGGCTACTCTAGCAAGATAATGTCTATTTACATAACAGAATTATAGAATGTTGTTCAATAGTTTAACATATTGCATTTCAAGAATACTTAAGGAAATGAGAATATATAGAAAACAGGCAACATGTTGTATTGACTGGGAAACAAGCTTTTTCTATCTTGGAGGGGAGAGATTTTTGCATGTCTTTTATCTTTTCCTTTTTAATTGAATTGTAATTGACAAGAACATTCCTGACTGGGTCTACCTGGGTTACCCCAGGTCATGTAAACAAGTGCTGGTAAGTCTTAGTCATCTGAGGAAACAAAAACCAGATTCTCTGGACCATTAGACTATGACTATCATTCCACAGAAGCCACATTGTTATGCCACTAATAAGTATATTGATATAACTCGAAAATTTGGGTTGATGGAATGTTGCACAACTGTTAAACCAAGATTTTAGGGACTCATAATGAACATCTCCTAAGGACTAAATTCCATTTATCCCACTTTATATAAACTATATCTCCATTAAAAATAGGGAAGGAAGAACAACCTTCTTAGTTTTAATTTTTAAGGTGTTTTAAGAAATAAAAATGACACACATATATATTCATAACTTTGTTTTATCAGTGGCTATTATATTATAAAAGAAGAGAAATAATCTGTTGAGAAAGCATGCAACCTCAACAGAAACAGCAGTCAGTAACTGAGGCCACGTGATAGTCAAGGACAGAATCAACAGGAAGTAGATCTATATCTGTTCTTGAAGTATAAACCTCAGCCCATAAAGTAGATGCTATTTGTCAATATTCACAATGATCCTTAAAAGTCCAAGGATTCAAAAAATCAGCCTACAGGAATTTTAAAAGATAAGACTGACGAAAAATGATTAGAAAGAGATGTCTCAGTAAACCATTGAAGTTTCTCCAACCAAAGACAAAGAAGCACACGAGCACTTTGAATCTGGGATGCACAGCTGAGTGTTAGGTCCACATATTATGTGACGATAAGAACAGTATGTGCAGACCATGAGCCTAGACATTCAGAATCAGGCTCTGGAAAACTAATTGTGGGTCAATTAATAAAACCTGTACTGGTGAACTAACTACACCTTTTCACCAAGAGAAGCGAGTATTTACTGTTATAGTTTTATGATCTGTTTTTGAGTAGGTATGAATTGACAAGGAGAGATGGCTCTTGGGTCTTGCACACACATCTCAAAACTAGATACTTATTGCATTTATGTAGGCACTACAAAAATTATAAAGATATTTTAAGCAATTCCTATATGCATTTGATAGCTTACCTAATTCAGAGGAATAATGTAGAATACATCCCCCACCCCCCATTAAAGCAATGATTTGTATCAAGTGATACTTACCTAGTTTGCCCACTACAGGCATTAGTATCTTGAAATTAACAGCCCAAAGTGTATATTTGTAACAATATCTGAAGGTGTGAATTATATCTTATGACATTGCTTTAATAACATCTACATTAGTAATAAACGTAAAAATCTGCTAGAATACTCTGGTTCTTCTTTAACTCTTTAGGTCATTTGTAGTCACAGTTTTCAACTTTAGTTTCAGTTTCTCCTGTTTTCCAGTTTTTCTGATCTCCTTTTTACTCATTATGTCCTTGTTCCTTTCTCACTGGTCTTTGTGTGGAAGCTGTCCTTCATGTGGTCCAGCTCAATGTGCTATTCCAATCTCTCTCTGCTTATCTCCATAGGTCAGACCAGTTCTTTTCCGAGCCAGAACATTCTGTTCTCTTCACAGTCAATGTTCTATTCCATTGTGTTTGGCCATAATCTGTAACTAACCCAGTGATGTAGAAGGGCTTTATTTGACCCTTTTGTGAGGAGGCACGCTTTCTAACTAAGGCAAAGCTGACTGGGATTTGTCTTTGAAGATGTGTTACTGTTAAATGCCTCCAGCAGTGCCTGGCAACTCCTCTGGTGTTTGTCGTCAATGGTTTTATTGGCTTGTATACAGTATTATTTCATTTGATCTTTACAACAATTAAATTGTGCCTCAAGGTGAAAAGTCAACAAAAATACAGAACATGTGAGAAGCAGAATCTTTATGGGCGTCAGAGATATTAAACTTACATGTGAGTCTGTTTCCTTTAGAAAGGCCAAAAGTCTGCACAGCTAAAAAATTATCAGAACTTTGGCATCTAGCACTTCAACTTGTAATAAGAGAATTCGTTCTTGTTTTCTTACTTGGCTACCTCCTTGCTGGCAAGTTTACATACAGTCATTATCATTTCTCTACTTAAAAGTATAACCAGATCCAGTGAATGAAAACAGAAGCACATAATCATTTATGATGCAAAATATGCACAGTCATGCACCCTTTAAATCTGGATAGTGCAGATAGTTATGCACTGGACTAGCAAAACCAACATTATTAAATTAAAACAAGTTTCCTTTTTGTTAGTGTGTGTTGCTTGGAATTGAACTTAAGATCTCACACGTGCTAGGCAAATGCTCTGCCTTAGAGCTATATCCCCAGCCCTAGAAGAAATATAAAATGTTATTTATATAGAAGTGGGAAGACATTTTAAATTATAATTATAGGTTTATTTCTTTGGATTTTAAAACAATCCTTAGGAATACTTTGCCTCAAGGATAAGTTTTGTTTGTTCCAAGGATTTTTTTTATCTCCTGTGTTGTCATCTGAGGAATTCTGGCACCAGACTAAGAACATGACCCACAGCACTTATCAAACTTGACAATGTGTTTTCTGGAAAGTATTTCCTTGTCAGATATAGTATATTAAAAATAGTGATAAAAGAAAAGTCAAGAACTTAGAAAAAATGTTTGTTTACTCATAACTAGAGTTTTAGAAGCACTGCCAAAATACCCTACAAAATGGCCTAAAAAGCAACAAATAATCAATACATTTTTTCTTATTTACAAATGTTTAGAAAGGGATTGGAGAAAGTGGTAAGAGGAGTCTGTTTCCAGTACCCATGCTGGGTTGCTCCCAACCACCTGTAAATCCAGTTCTATGAGTTCCAGTACCCTCTTCTCTCCTCCATTGGCACCATGGTCCTATGACATCTGTACAAGCACAATGCACACATAAATGAAAATTAAAAATAAGTCTAAAAATGTATACTTATGATAGCATGAGTTTAGGCAGAATCTGTCATTTTGAATGATTGTGCATTATCAGTGAAATATTAAGAATGCAAAATAAAGAATTGTTTTTAATACCCAAATATGACTTGTCAATTACTATTGAACAATTTATCAGTCATGAGGCTAAGGTGAAAAATAGTACTCAAATTTGGGATTCAATCTAGCCAATGAGTTTTCAAAATGCACAGTTCCTAAGCATATCCAGAAAATAGGAAACTTTAATTAAATCATACACTTACAGTCAAGATAAACATACTTACTCTTCTTTTGGAAAAACGAACTGTCCTATTCGGAAAAGACAGGCAGTTCAGACTTGTACAAATTGGTTTGTATTTTCTAAAGAAATGTCATCTTTGCTTGCCCTTTGGTTTTATGGGAACAGAATGTTTTATGTTTTTTTCCCTGGTGGCTTCCTTGTGTTCTTCCTAGTAGCATGATTTAGACAGGGACAACTAAGTTAAAATTCTTGGGGCAAGTGAAATAACCGAAGTGATTATCAAATTGACCATCATTAAAAAGCAGTACATTTTGAAATTTAGACTTGACATTTTGGAATTGTGCCAAGCTTGACATATCTGCACCACTGTACCAACACACTGAGTTTTAAAAACTGAGTTTGAGATATAGGCTGTATAATACTAATTCCAAATAAAAATAAGGTGCCAAACAGCTTGTATGTATTGTGGCATATCTTATTGTTATTGGGAACATTTTAATATCGTATGTGTGGTTTTTACAAAACATTTTCCAGTGTGATTGGTTGTAATTTTCTTTTTTTTTTTTTATTTTTATTTTATTTTTTTTAAGTTTGACAATCTGTCTTTTCTGGCCTAATCTTTTTTTTAAATTTTTATTTATTTATTAAAGATTTCTGTCTCTTCCCCACCGCCGCCTCCCCTTTCCCTCCCCCTCCCCCAACCAAGTCCCCCTCCCTCGTCAGCCCAAAGAGCAGTCAGGGTTCCCTGTAATTTTCTTTTAAAACGAAGTTCTTGTCAACTATATTTGTTATAGTGTATGTACATGAGTGTGCACGTCTATGTGAGTGTGCATGTGTGTGTGTGTGCGTGTAAGGATAGGACTAACATTAACAAATACATTGGAGAACTTTTTATTCTAAATTTTTAACAATAAATTTCTGTTCAATTAAGAAAATAAAATGTATCTATTAAGCTATTATTGTGTTACTAAACAGAGTTCTCTAACAACTTCAGCTTCAAGGTTTATTCACATAGAAGTTAATAATTTTCAAGTCTCCTTCATGTCCGATGCTACTGTCCTTCCATTGCACGGTGACATAGATACACGTTGTTCTTCACCTTTGTGCCAAGCCATTAGCAAGATGAGTTTCATAAATCATGTCCTGGGAATTTATTAATAAATATTACCTCATGGATTTACCTTCTAATTTTATTTCCCTTTTATGTCTATAATTACTCCTTTTTGGGTTCTTCTAGTTAAAAATTACTTTCATTCCTATTTTTTTATTTTTTTATTTTAATTTATTTATTTATTAAAGATTTCTGTCTCTTCCCCACCGCCGCCTCCCCTTTCCCTCCCCCTCCCCCAGTCAAGTCCCCCTCCCTCGTCAGCCCAAAGAGCAATCAGGGTTCCCTGCCCTGTGGGAAGTCCAAGGACCACCCACCTCCATCCAGGTCTAGTAAAGTGAGCATCCACAAAACTGCCTAGGCTCCCACGAAACCAATAGGTACAGTAGGATCAAAAACCCATTGCCATTGTTCTTGAGGTCTCAGTAGTCCTCATTGTCCACTATGTTCAGCAAGACCGGTTTTAACCCAGGCTTTTTCAGACCCAGGCCAGCTGGCCTTGGTGAGTTCCCGATAGAACATCCCCATTGTCTCAGTGTATGGGTGCACCCCTCGCGGTCCTGAGTTCCTTGCTTGTGCTCATTCCTATTTTTAATATTTAATTAATGAACCTCCTGTTTTAGTTTCAATAAAGATGTTCTAAACTAATTTAAATGCCACAATATAAAACAGATTAATTGTTTTCTGTTAATAAAAAATACTTCTAAAACTAATATTTTAAAAGTTTTTTTAATGTTCTGTGTGAAGATTTTCTTTAATATTCTATAATATGAAGGTAGTATTGTTATTGTTTTTTTACAATATAATTAATTACAGTATAGGTTAGGTTCTATTTATTACAACTTGGATTTACTTTTTAAAAGTTTTATTGAAAATAGTGTCTTCTCCCATACAATACACCCCAACATCAGTTTCCCATCCCTCTACGCTCCCTGCCCCCACCTTCATTTTAATATTTCAATGCCGTCGATACTTCCATTCTGCTCTTTGAGAACAATTTTATTTTGTTTGACCATTATATTTGCAGAACATGGTTGGAGAGTGGGCCTTGCCAGAAGACATGGCTAACAGCTCTCCACCCTCCAACAATCACATACTAGGACACGTGCTTCAAAGATTAATTGAAAAGTCGATCCCTTCTCAAGATGATGCCGCAGAAACTGAATTGCCGTCCTATGCTGTGAAGGGATGCTTTCTAGGGAAGACACTCAGTGGCAAAACTACTGTTCTAAAGTATCTACAAAAAGGTGTTTCCTTCTTTTTTCTTAGTAGATTCCGTTTGTACTGACTATAGCTACAACTGTCTACATCCTTAAGACTCATACCATAGACTCCATTTAGACAATATCTCTCATCAAAATTTTATAGTAGTAAAATCATGTGACTGATTTTTCATATACAAGAATGAGGTACTGGTACATGCTTCAAAATGTTCAGACTTGGCAACATTATGCTAAGTAATAGAAACCAGACACAGAAAGTGGCTTATGTTATGTTTAACTTATGCGAAGTATCTCAAAATATACAAATCCATGCAGATAGAAAATGATTCATGTTTTATGGTACCCTGGTTTAGGGGAATAGGTGGGGATTTACTTTTGAAGTGATCAAAAATTCCTGCAACAAAATAATCATGATGGTCAACCAGCTGAGTGAATTTCTCAGTGCCCCTGAGTTGTACCCTTTTAACTAGCTAAAGTGATTTATTTCATGTAATGTGAATTTTATTACAAGGGAAAAGTATCTTAATCCAAGGGACAGATGTAGGGAGAAGAGGGTTAGAGTGTGAAAAATAAAATAAAATGCAATAGTGCCAATTCTCAGAAGGCAAAGATATTTATAAAATTGTCTTTTCTTTAGAGTTTTCTATTCGAGTACTTTCTATTGATACTCTTGTCAATGAAGCTATCCGGGCATTTAATGACAATGAACAAGCCAGTGGGCTAAGACCAGTTCGGAGAGAAAACAAAGGAGAACCTCTGTTGGACCCTAAAGAAATTAGCAAAATACAGGCAAGTGAGCTTTTAATTTTCTTCTTCTGGTATACGGCAGATATGCATCAGGATATAATCTAAAGATCACCCAGTAAAGGTTTAAAGTGTGAAGAGTTTCGGTTCTACAGTCCAAGAAGCAAAAGAGAAGACACTCTCCTCCTAACTCTTCCCATTAAATTGAATTTTTGGGTGGACCATCAAGATTGGTGAGCTCATTTAAGTTCTGTGGCCAACAGATAAAATGATTCAGAGGGAGGAGCTGCCAGGTGAATATGTGTATGTATATAAACACACACACACACACACACACACGCACACAGACACATATAGAATGACAGTTGTTAAGAGGGTGACTACATTTGCCGCTAAGATCACTAACTCCTAGACCGGCATTCCACCACTCAGTGTTAGGAAGTAGAGACACTGAGTTTCCCAATATGTGGTGAGAGACTATACAGCTGACCCTTGACAATAGATCAGACAGGTGCTGAACCTCCCATAGGGTTAAGGGGAGAACAGGACACATGGCTTGGTCTTTAGATTCACAGTAGGAGGCTGTTTGAATGCTATGAAGCCAAATGGAAACAGCTGGTTAGATCAACTTATTCCACAACCAGAGTCTATCCAGCCAAGATAGATTTCAGTTGGACTCGGGGTCGGGGCACAACTCCTAGTGACTTAAATGGATCACATTTTCATTATTTTATATCAACAGTGAAATTTATTACATTATTTCATAAAAATAGAATCCTACATGCCAGGTGTTAGAAGAGTATTGTCTGGCTTTAAGAATCAAAGATGTGGTTCAGCTCTCCTTTTTTTTCTAGAGAGTAGGAGAGACCCTACAGATGGATTAGTTTTCTCAAGGCTTGTGGAAGGCTAAGTTATTGAATCTTAGACTTAAAGTTCACTGCTCTCTCTCTTACCTCATATTGTCTCTGCTATTGAGTCAATTAACAAAGAGTCTACTCTAAATAATTGTCATTTACAGGACAAATACTGGTAAATCACGAGTTATGAAAATTTGTTTCATTGTCTGGCTCTTTCTTCTATGACATCATAGCAAACTTTCATTTCACTCAACAGAGTAATGGATAACACACATTTTCTCTCTTATTTATCTATGGCTATGACTGACAGCTTGAGGATTACTCTTTTAATATTTTCTTTATAAACCACACATTTTCCCTGTTCTTTTTTAATTTCCCAAAACAGTAGTTGCTTTATTTTACATAGACACCGAGAGCCATTGGAAGATTATATACCACAGGTAATTCTGGGTCTCTATATAAATTCAGTGCTCACCAAATTTGGTTTGCCTGTGAAAGGCATCATTTCAACCCAGTTTAATATCATTAATGCATGTGAAATTGTCGGTTCTCAAACGCTAACCGAAATCCATGAAATGGAAATGGAAGGGAAACATGGCCATATTAAAACTAGATGTTTGCTTTCTTGCCGTAGGATCCAAATGCGTTATCAGTTCCTGCAGTTTCAGGGAAAGTGACACCCAAAAAAGAAGGTAAACCTATATAGCTAGTAAGTAATGTGTCAAACACGTCATCCGTCATTTATACCGCAGCACACCAAAGACAGATACAGAAACAGCGAGAGTGATCTATGTGACTACAAGCACGGCTTCAGGGGAGGGAATGGTGAACAACGGGGACCTGAATCCTTCTCTGTGCATGGTAGTCAATACCTACATTAGAGGATGAAGGTGAAATGACATTGAATACTTTTTACCCCACCTCCTTTCTTAAAGTAGTCGCCAATGTTTGCCTATGTGAAAGCTACCAGAAAACATCACGTTCATGTTCACTCACCTCTTTCTTGCAATCTTGCTTTGTTTGTTTGTTTTTCCATTTCGCCTATGAGAGAGAGAGAGAGAGAGAGAGAGAGAGAGAGAGAGAGAGAGAGAGAGTAATATCACAGTTCTGAGCATGGAGGAAGGATATAGAGTCTGTTTTCTTCAACTCATGAAAACAAGGGTCCCTGTTCAACAAACTGGCCTGGTTCTTAATCTTTGACCATGGCAGTAGAACTGAGTTTACTAACCACAAGGTCTCTCCTTGGGAATCCGAGCTGATTCCTTCAGACTATTTGTATAATCACTGAGGGAAAAAAATTAAGTATTAAATGACCTTTCTATGTGTATTAGTTAAGTTTTTAGTATGTTTCAATTTGTTTATATTTTATTATAAAGTTCAAATCCTCTTGCACGATCACTGTTATCTGCTGTCACCATAGAATCACGAACAGATTTGGGATCATTTTCCAAGTTGACGTTTTCATTTATTTTGATTGATATTCTTGGCTCCCCTTTCCAGTGATCTTGGCAATTAATAGATTATTTTACTATTAATATTATGATGCTTAACTACAAATATATTTGGAAAACATTTCCCCATATAATTTAACTAAGAATCCTCTCTAATTCTAATTTCTGAATATTTCTTCTCCATAACTTCACAATCCAGGAAAATATAAATGTACTGAATTAATATTTTGATCTTTTTGAGAAAGCTAGTTTGTCTACCAACGGAGAAACTGAAGTTGTATATTTTGAATTTTGTTGTGAGCTGAGACCATGCCAGGAAGGAAGTGGGAAGCTTCAAGCCACACAGTGGCCAGGACCTGAAAGGCTGTGGACTAAAAGTCAAAGCCGTGCTACAGGGCTCCCAGTGCATCCTTGCTGGGTCTATCCAACATGGCTGAATCTAACGCTGGCAAGATTTTCAAATGTAAATACTGGCACTTTGTTCTTACCTCTTTTCTCTTAATAGATGTCATGACTGATGAAGATGAATATCTCAAACCAAGCGATAGTTTTTTAAATGTAAGTATTTTAATCTAATCCTTGCCTACTTTTATATTAAAACATGCCCTATTTTGTACTCTTTTGAACTATGTTCTCATGGTATGAATTAACGATGTTCTTCTATTTGATTTTAAATTGTGTTTGATAGAAAAGTGATTAATAATCAGAGTTTTGATGATATTGTTTGTATTTCTAATATTTTTCTATCTAAAGCAGTAGAAAATACTATGGCATTTTATCAGGTTAAAACGGTATATCTGTGATTTTTTTAATTCACTTGATATTATTTCTAAAGAAAAGTAGTATTTTCATAAAGAGTATTGATTAAAAATATAAGGGAGTAACGACAGAATTAATCGCATATGTTTCAATTACTTTTTTATTACAATTGATTATTGTATAATGGATTTCATCATGGCAAACAAATTTATCATTCAGTTTTCAGAACTGATTAAATATAAAAAGCCTGCAACTAAGAAATCAACATGATGACTTAATGAGAGGAAAAAAGCAATAACTAAAGCGTAATAACTTTTACTCTATCCATTTAAAATATGAACTAACAGAAATGTTGGCTTTATTTCTGTATTTACACTTACTGACTTGTTAAAGTGTCCAAATCCATATACAATTCAGTTCAAAAGAACTTTGTCTTCACTGTGCACTGTATTATTTGTATATATCAATAAAAAAAGTAAAAGGGAGAGTTCTTTGGTCTTCTGGAGTTCACATTCTGATAGAGGTGGGCAGGTAATCAGCTATAAACACTACCCGATGAACTGAAGAGCATAGTAAAATATTAGCATGTTTGGGAGAAATTGAAAAGTAGAGGAAAGCAACATTTGGGGTAGGGGAAGGAGAAAGTGTTACTGTATTAGATTAAGATAGGCCTGCTGGAGAAATTGATTTAGACTCATTTAAAGAGGTAGGAGAATTAGCTAACTCGATTTAGGAAGCCTCTCCAGCAACATAAATAGATAGCTAGTCACAGGGGGACCGACAAGCTTAACCAAGGCTGAGATCAGAAAGGAGATAAATGAGTCTGGTCTGTAAGAGCTTGAGAAGTAGTTATTATAACATCTGTCATAAGAGTATGATGCTGAACTCTCCTTGGGTGGGATGGCTTTGAGTGGAGCTAGAATCTCATTTGATATAAAATACTTGAGTAACTGAGCGAAGATCAGGCTTTGGGGAAGCCCATGTTCAATGATATTGCACAACTCAAACAGAATTACCCCCAAAAAAGTCATAATTATTGATTCTGGACAAAACAAAAGAGTTAATCTCTACAGAGAACTTGTGATAGAACAAGAAAGGGCGTTCATCAAGGCAGAAGCAAAACGGAGTTGGAAATCTGGAATGTTTTCACAGAAAGACAGTTATATTGGTATGTGTTTTCATAGAGGGCATTCTCCCATAGATATGAATTATTAGAACCAAATCACTATGATTAAAAGTATTGCTAGATGAAATTTGGCATGCCAGAGAAGCTGAAAATTAGAGGAGAAGATATTAGAATAAATGGAACTCCAAACAAAATGTTTCAAAATTGATACATATTTTCCTTGAATGTGTCCCTGGCTCCAGAAGTGTGGTAAGTCTTCGGTATCTTCATTAAGGAGCATCGCTACTGAATTATTTTAACTCCAGACATCTTTTCAATCAGTTCTCTCCTATGCTTCTTCACCTCCCTTCCACAGCTTAGTTTGCGAGCTCAACTTGGTGCAAAATCAGAACAGTTGCTTAAAAAAGGAAAGAGCGTTCCAGACATATTGCTGGTTAACATCATGGTAAATGCTATTAAGTATGTATTGCAGTTACCTTTCTTTTGCCTATTTAATATATTCTTTTTGCTACATATGAATGCGTATGTGCTTATATGTGACTTATGTGCATGTGTGTGAGAATGTATATGCAAATGGTTGAGGCCTAAGGTTGACATCTGGAATTGTCTCATTTTTCTTACCTTACCCTTGGAACTCTGAACTGCACATTCAAACTCTGAACTGCACATTCAAACTCTGAACTGCACATAAAAGTTAGACTCCTTAGCCAACATACCTGGAGACCCCTCATCTCCAACTTCTGAGGATAAAATTATAGTTGGATCCGCAGACCCAGCCAGCATTTACATGAACTTTGAGAATCTGAGCTCCAGTTGTCATGCTTGCATGGGCTGAGCTAGCTTGCTACCCCATTTTATATACTGTTAACCACAAAAAGATATGTGAAAAATAATATACAGATGCAACTTTTAGTATTCAAATGCTTCTAATGTCTAACTTTATTCCTAGGATAAAGGGAAAGTATATAGATTTGCATGCTTATTGACTCTCTTTTCTCTGACCAACCTTGACTTCATCTGTTGTAAATGTAGATCAACTACTAATTAGACAACTACTAATTGGACAATTAGATAAGCTGACGGACAAGTTGTTAGATTCCAACGGGATGGGCACAGGTTTCTGCATTCGCTTGTGTTACATTTCAGGAAGAGGGCAGGGATAGAGTCCAGGGATTCAGAGCCTAAGCAGCACTAGGGCAACAGGCAGTAGTACACAGGTTAGACAAAAGATGCATGTATAACACAGGCAGGATATGTGATGGGAAGGAAGGGAAAATTGCAAAGATCCCACACATTGTAATTCCTTTATCCTCTTTTGTATAAATTCCTTTCTATCCTTTCCATAGATTCCCTTCTACAGATTCCTTTCTATATATTCCCCTCAACTTTGCTTTGTTATCCATGTATGTTACAAGAGGCCAGTTGGTCTGTATAATAAAGGAAAGAGTCTGCACATGATGGGAAAACAGAGTAGAAGGCTCTGTTGAAAAAAACTGGATGGTAGAAATGGACTTGCTCAGCTGCGGTGTATGGGGACCATTATGACACAGGAGGAGGGAGAGTTTAGAGGATTTTACTCTTCATCTGGGATGAGTTCCTCTATAATGTCTTCCTCATTGACTGCCTTAAAGATTTAAGCTGCATCTCACTGAAGTATTTAGCAACTGGAACTCAAGGCTGCTACCCTCGGAGCTGGAAGGGTTCTTATCCTCACATTCTCAGAACTAACAAAAAGTACACTTTCCCACCGTGCTCTTTGTTTGTAGAACAAATGAACATGCAAAGCAGCAAGCAGTCCTTCACTTGAGCTTCAGAGGATCTGGAGGGATCCACACTGCACTGTAACGATCACCCTCCAACCACAGAACACCGTTTCCATTCCCTCTAAGATACCTCCAGAGGACTAGCATTAGCTGGAAATCTCTTGGTCTAGTCCAATGATCAAAGGAGCACTAGATGTTCTAGTTAGATAGTTGTGCCTGGCTAGTGATGTAACAAAATCTAAAGTCAAGCCCCACGGCTCCCTGATGTCTGCTGTCTCACTCTAGCTTTGAACAAGTGTAGCTCCAAGTTCTGTCTCTGTTGTGGTTTCTGAGACAGCAGATCTCAGAAGAGGTCAAGTGTTAAAGGAAATCTCTTCTCTGTCCTAGGCAAATGAGTTAGTGAGTCTAATCTATGCAGAAGGCTTAATCTCTCTCTGGAGAACTCACGAAAGTAAAATGCACTCTTTCTGCTCACGGTAACCTAGTGGAGGAGATAAAGGCAGTTTCCAGAAGGAAGTTTGGAGCTGTGCTGAGAATTATTAGACAGAAGGCCATTTGCAGTTTTGTGCTTTTGAGCAAGCAATGAAATCTTTCTGAAACTTAGTTCCTGCTTCTTCCTGCCACACTGTCAGAAAAAGTACATGTTGTCACTAGAAGACTCAGGAACTTCTGGCGAGGTGATTCTATTGTTTCATTTGAGAGCTAGCATAGCAAGAAATAAAGCCATACCTTAAAATATAAGTAAAAATATAAGAGGAAATGAAATTTTGCAGGTATAATAGAACAAAGTGGATACTTAAGTCCTTTAGATGTAGTGTGCACATTGTCCACCGAAGACAATGTGCTCAGCGAAAAGAAAAGCTTAATATATGGTCCTTCAGATAGAATACTTCAGAAATTTATAACTCAACTTAATTAATAAAATTTTTAAAGAATGACTTTAGTTTTATGTCAAGACTTATTTATTTCTATGGTGAAATTAGTGAGAGCCTAAGGAGTTAAGATCAGCCTGGTTTAGGAGTGAGTACGGTGAGAACACCCCTCCAGGTTGGCAAAGAGAGTGTGCGGAATGTATTTATTAAATATGTCATTTCTGTCATCTACACAGACCCCAGCGAGATATTTTACAATACCCCATTGTATACGTGAGGAACTTGAGGTACAGGAGAAGTGTAGCCTGTGAGCACAGTGTAAATAATACCAAGTGAATGCGCATAGTAGTGAAGAGAGAGAGTTTAGAAGTTTGGGAGAAATAGGTCATTGTCATTTCCTTTTAAAGAGGATGTAAAGGCTTCTCAATAGATTTGGAGGACAGCAGGGACCCACAAAAGGATTTTTAAGCAAGTCAGCAATCAGAACTCATTGGAAAACCTAATATTTTAGCTAGAAAATCCTGAAGTCCATGCAACGGGATGAATTTGCAATGAAGATAATGGTAGTCATTACCAATTTCTGTAAGGTAACAGAACCTATGAACATGCTAATCAATTGTGTTGTTTGAATTTAGAGAGATACCCGCTAACAAAAGCTGGGTAATTGATGGGTTTCCAATGACATTAAATCAAGCTCAGCTCCTGGAAGAAGCACTGACAGGCTACAAAAAAAAATTCATGGAGGCAGAGAAAAAAAAAGCACAAATGCCCACGCTAGCCTTGGGCCCGACTCCTTCCAAGGAAGTCATTCCTATCCCATCTGCATTCGATTTTGCCATATTATTAGACATTTCAGATAGCTTATCACTGGATCGCATGAATGATATCATTGGTAAGTTGAATGCATTGATTTTTCAATCTTTACAATTTTTCATAATTAAAAGTGCTTTTAAAATTTGACTCTATTTTTTTCTTTTTGTTTTTTGTTGTTGTTGCTTCTTTTTTTGTTTTGTTTTTGTTTTTTGTTTCCTTTAAGAGTAAGAGAATACGAAGTTGGGTGGGTCAGAAGGTGAACAGGATCTGAAAGGACTTAGGGAAAGGGGAGAAAACATGATCAAAATATAGCATATGAAAAAAAATTAAAAATTCTGTGACTAAGTGAATAGTTCCATTTACAAGTGTAAGGAAGAATCCATTTAATTGGTTGTTCAAAGAACTATCCAGCTGCATTCACTGTCCCTTATTTTAACTCTAAGTATTGAATATTAGCCAAACCTGGGACTGAGGGCGATTTATACATCAACTATAAGCATTTTGCTGAACCTTTCCGTCTACCTGACAGTTTTCCATGCCACAGTTTCCTTTGTGAGATTTGTGCACATGGAGAAGCAGTTTGTAGCTAGTTCATACAGTAATGGTGCTGAGGAAACTGCATCTATGTTGTATGTGAGGAACTGACAACATCCTTTTTTAGGTGTGTTCTAAGGAGCAGGAAGAAATGATTTGAAGTACTCATCTGGTGGAGTTGAATATTCTTATTAAAACATGTGCTTTATTTGACCTGTATAAAAGTGAAATTATTATTTTATTCTACATATTAAGTATTTACCAAGGTAAAATTACACATTCCTAACCCTTAGTTTCCCATTTATAAGGTACATGAGAATCTTAATTAATTGTGATTTTTGTTGTTTTGTTTTAAAATATATTTTATTATCTACTTTTTCCTTTCTGAAGCGAGGTCTCATCTTATTGCTTAGGCTGGTTTTAAACTCATAGATTCAATGATCCTCTGACCTTAACCTTCTTGAACCTCACCAATTTGCTAAAATTACATTAAAACAACATGCAGGGCTTTTTTTGTCATGATGCTTTTGAAATGCCTGTTGGACAATTAGATGATATAAACTTAGACATTACAAAAGATATTATATAAATGGACATAAAAGTGAGAAATGAACACTAAAGGTAGGGGTTTTAAAAATAGAAACTCACCTTAGAAGAATGTAGTAAAAAAGAAAGATACATGTTGACTTCCTAGAATATTATAAGGTGATGGGGAAAGGGGAAGTGTTCAGAGGTAGCATCTAATGAAGAGGAAGAACTCCAAGGAAGGATAATGTTTCATAAGGAATGGAAAGACAATTATTTAGGACTAAATTGTTAGCCATTCTTCTCCCTAGAATAGTAGGAATTTGCCGGGATATGGGAGCATAGTCACTAAGAATGGGCTCAACACATTGTCTTATGATGACTGTGGTCCATAGAAAGGACCAATGAACCATATTATAGGGAGGCATACTATAGCCAAAGGCAGGTAGGCAGCAAATGTACATCAATTCAGCCAGGGCTCAAAGATAATAGGTAGGAAATCAAGGAGACACAGGGAGAAGGAATAACCATTGCAGGGTACCTGCATCAGAGTGGAAGAGTAGGGGAATATTTTAGCTGTTGAGTGAGGTCATGACCTTGACTACGTGAGAGAGTAGTGACTTTCATAAGGTAGGAAGAATTGTTGAAGGGTTTCCAGCTCAGGCTGAGGATAGTAAACCTTTGAGGCTAATAGTAATTGCAAAAATATGTAATAGACTTCCAAAACTGATAATTGTTGTTAGTCTAAATCCTGAATATTTTCAGTTTATGATTTCATTAAGCTATATATTTTGTTATCATTTCCCATTTGCAGGTCTAATAAAATTAAAATTTTGCAATTAAAAATCAGTCCAAAGTGTAGAGTAACATTGTTGAAATTGAATCCAGTCTTTATGTACTTTATGTAATCTGGAACAAATAATAAAAATTTCAATCCTACATCATGTAGTATATTGTTAATATAAAAATAGCCATATGAATATAAAATTATGAAATCCCTGTAAGCTGAGGTCTTCCTGTACTTGTTACAGAAAAATAATGTGAGATAAGAATGGAGAAATGCCCATTAGCTTTGACATTTTTGATGACTGCAATGAAAGATGCTTCATTAGTGGTAGCAAGGAAAAAGGTGGATTGCAGAGGGTTGAAATTGGAAATAGAGACCAGGCTGTAGAGAGGGTAAGTGAAGATAACTTGCTAGAAGCATTTCTCTGAAAGGGGAAGAGCATAGAGTCAGAATACTTTAGGTTTTGTCTTAGGATGTGTTCTCTTTTACCTTCCCGTTCTCCATCTTCTCTCTTAGAGGGACGGACACAGAGTTAGCCAGATTATTTTCTTACTGGTAATGAGTTTTGAAGACAAAGCTATCTTTTCTTTTCTTATTTTTTTTTAATTTAAAAATACCTACTATAGTTTAACTCTGGGAACAGAAATGATAAGGTGGTTAGTTTAAATTCTTGACTTGCCCCAACGTAGACTCACCTGGAAAGAGAGTCACAATGAGGGCCTTGAGTTCTACACAGTAATAGAATATAACCTGGAATTGTGGGCAGTTATTTGTCTCTGCTCTTAACTATGGGTATGATTAATACTGGGTTTCTGCCTTGAATTACCCACAGCAATGAACTATAACCTGGAATTTTGAACTAAAACCCTTCTCCCCTGAGTTGCTTTCTGTTAGAGTATTTTATCAAAAAAAAAAAAAAAACAGTAGTGATAGAAGGACAGATGATAATCAACCAAGACCAGTATAGTAAAACAGAGAAATTAAAGCTGTTAGACAGAGAGAGAAGTTGAAGTCTTCAGCCTTGTTAGAAATAAAGACAAGATCCTTTCTCGAAAATAAAAAAAAAAAAAGCTGAGCAATGATGGCAGACGCCTTTAATCCCAGCACTCGGGAGGCAGAGGCAGGCAGATCTCTGAGTTCAAGGCCAACCTGGTCTACAGAGCTAGTTCCAGGACAGGAACCAAAAGCTACGGAGAAACCCTGTCTCGAAAATCAAAAAAAGAAAGAAAGAAAGAAAGAAAGAAAGAAAGAAAGAAAGAGAAATAAAGAAAAGACAATGGCGGCCAGTACGTAGGGCAAATGTAGGGATTTTGGAACTGGACACGGTTGAAGAGCTCCACATGCTATATAGGAGTCCTATTAGGATAAAAGTTTGCACTGGGAATCTTAGTATTTAAGATCACAAAGATGGATCATCCAGGGCCACAAAAAATACTGGAGCAATGGTAGTGAGTGTTGAAAATAAAAGGAAAGAGGGACAATACCTGAATATGAGACAGAGATAGAGGAGAGAGGAGGTAGGAAGAAGAAAGAGAGATCTAATTCATGTGCAGAAATCCTCAGCACATGTGAGGTATGGACCACAAGACAGTGACAATAGTATCTCTTCAGAAAGTGTTCACATTTTTCTTTCCGTCATCCATCCTGTAGATGGGAAACAGTTGATTGCTGTACACTGTGAGGGGCCTTGATTGCCTTGAATGCTGTTAATTTCCTCTTTTGTGCTCTTTTGCTCTGAGCAATTCTTATTCCTTTTAATCTAGTCCAAGGCATTCTTTCTTGGCTTTGGATATAGTAAGTTTTATAACAACAACAATGAAAATCAACCATGATTTTATATTTCAAATCCATTTCATCTTGTCATCTTATTTTATCATTAATATAGATAGGAAGAAAAATATTACTTTATTTATGAGGTCTTCCATTTTCTAGAATGCTATTAAATCACATTCCATTGCTGCTTTGCTTTAATTCTAATTTCTTTTAGTCTAGCTCAAGGCTTTCTTTCTTCTTTGCTATTTTTCTATTTATTCCCTGTTGATAAGTATATTGTGTTTTGAATGAAACTCAATGAGAGTTGCTGAAATTGTTTTACTTAAATTGTTTTGGTTTCATATCATCAATTTCTTTATGCTTATTCTCAATTCACTTCATAATTCTGGAAAGAGGCAAAGATATTTCCAGTTTTATAGTATGGTATCAGAAAATAGTTTTATGTATATTTCTCTTTATGGTCACCTTATTTTACTCCAAGTTTTACTTCCAAATTCTGATTTTCTTTCTCCAAGTTTGTTATCCATGACAATCCATCCTTTCTCATTCTTATCTTTTCATGTTGTTAAATCGAACATTTTAGACAGGGGTTTTCTGGAATAAAGGGTTTGCTCTGCTCTTACATAGTCCATCCTAAAATAAAAACCTGGGCAGTCCTGGAGTAAATTATATGAACTATCGGGAGTGGTCTGATCAGAGCTGGAAAATGTTCCACTGCATCTAGGAGGCCAGAATATTTTATGATGAAATTCAGAGAGAAGAAATGATGAACCATTCACACTGAACCTCAGTAGTGTCAGCTAAGACAGAGAAGACAGCGCAATATAGGCAGAGTCCTCAGAGAGCTGGGAATGTTCCTGAATCAGAATATAGTGACATCCTGGTGGAGACTTCAACTGAGAGGGAAGATGGCATGATATGTCATTTTTTTCTTCGTTAATTTTGCTTGTGTCTTTTATTCATTTATTAGTGTGTGTGTATGAGCACACATGCACACGCACACATTTTTGGGCATATATCTTTTGTTTTGTTTTGTCAGTATTATTTGTCTTATTGCAAATTTATTTTGGCCTTTATTTTTTATTTTAAAAAAATAAATAGAAGTTGGGTAGGTAAAGTGATGAAGGATAATATGTAATGAGTTGGGGAAAGGAAAGAATATAAATACAAATATATTCTATTTAAGAAATTAAAAGACACTAAAGTAACATTAGACCAAAATACAGCTATATCTACTTAGAATCTTGCAAGTGTGTTTTGCTAATAAGTAGCATTTTAATTTTTTTTGATTGTCTAATTATTTTTTGTACCATAGCCAAGGAACTCTCACGTGAAATTTCTCATGAAAACATTGCTCAACAAGAAGTTTCTACATCCCAAGAAAGAGATGGAGACAATAACTTACGAGACCAGATACACCATAGGTCAGTTTTAAGCTTTGTGTCCTTTCTATTCCTTTCCATTCAAAGACGCTAACAAATGGTGACTTTGGAATAATAAGATCTATGAAAAAGACATACTCCCTACCATTGAGTCCTTTTTTTTGTTTGCATTGAGTGAAATATTTATATTGAAATAGGTTTTTGCATTGAGTGAAATATTTATATGGAAGCTTTTGTGGTGGAAACCACAGTAGCTATAGTCTGAAGAAGGAAACCAATCAGAAAATATTTACAAGTTAATTATATCAAATTCAGCAAACACTTAGAAAATACCATTGAAGATTATGGAATTTCAAAGAGCAGTGAGTCAGACTGGGAAAGTTTGTAGTAGCCCTTTCGTTATACTAAAATGAAGTTACACGGTGTTCTTTGAATTGTGTGTAATTTTCCTTTGGAAAAGAAAATGCAGGCAAAATTAGGCAATTTCATGAAAGCCTGAGAGATCTAAAAATAAGAAATGAGACAGGATGTGTAATTTGAGCTACATGAAGCTGACTACGCCCTAGGAAGAAAAAAAATGATTCAAGAAAAGTTTTTAGTAAATTAGTCTGTGCCATCTCTCTCTACAAAGAACTTTCACTTCGTGTGTCCAAGAAAAAACATTCTACGGTCTGATCATGGGTGCTGTGGGACCATTAGAAGAGTCCTCCGACTTCCACCGTTAGTGTACGTGATACTGTCTGGTTTTTAAACAGAGATCTGTTCTTACATCAAATGCTTACTGAATGGGTACCATTTTCAAATCCTTTTCTCTCCTACTTCTCAAATTATAAAAATTATCTCGCGATGCCGTCAGACAAGATCTTTACATTTACTATTGCTCTATCATCTATAGATTTCATAAAGTTGCTTTTTTGAGTTGAATTTGTTAGTCTTCTTCTTCATCATGAATTGACAAATAGATCACACTAAATGCCATGTTTAATGTTTCTTTATGCAGTCATTTAAATCAGTATCACATATTCTTATAAGATCCTTATTTTGCAGAATTGTTGGCTTCTTGGACAACTGGCCATTGCTGGAAGAGTGGTTTACAGAGCCACAAAATATTTTGACAAAAATAAATGCAGAAATAGACGAAGGGACTTTATGTCAGAGAGTAAAAGAATTTTTTGCTAATGAAATAGCAAATAAAAAGATAAAAGGTAATTATATGTGTATATGCATGCATATATTGAATAGTATACATTGTGTCTTCATAATATTCACACATTCCCCATCTTCTCACAAATCCACCAACATTCAGATACCCCAAACAACTTTTTGGTCATCATTATTTTTTTTAACTCAGTGAATCCAGTTACCGCTGTCTGTATATTCTCAGATGTGTGATCATCCATTGACATGAGGTAGACTTACCAGGGAATATCCCATTTACACCCAAACCCCCACATTTTAAATCACATTGCTTTAACCTTTTGTTTGTCTTTCATTTATTGAGATTCAAAGATGATATGGAACTCACTGTGTAAGCCAGGCTGGCTTCCAGCTTTAGGTGAGGCTCCTGTCACCTGAGATTACAGGCATTCAGTGCCTCTCATGATTGCTCTCTTCCTATGCACTTCTTTCTTTGCTCTTCTAGATCATTTTAATTCATCTTTTATTTTTCCACTTTTATATTTTTTATTTTGACATTTGACATCAGCTCCCCAGCTTTCTAAACACACACACACACACACACACACACATTCAATCACACCCATCCCGTCATCATTTCATAGCCATAACTATAAGGCAAAAGAATAAAGAAGAGCCCAAAATATGAATGTTAGGTACAGTAAGTATATTTGTTGTGATTTTAAAGCAAATATAATATGCTGCAATAATTTTGCTAATTATAATTTTATAATAATTTTTATATTTTTTAGTTAATGAAATAGTAGGTACCTAGAACCCCTAATGCAGGTTCATTTCTATCATTCTTCTGAAGTTGAAAAGAAACTAGAAGAAAAAGAAGCCGAGAAGAAGGCAGCAGCCTATGGAGCTGAGGCTCCGACCGCCAGTCCTCCCCTTCCCTCTGAAGCAGAAAAGGACAAGGAGATGCATCTTCATCGTGAGCCATCAAAACTTTCTCCTGGGAAAGGAAAGACACCCGCAGGTGACTGACAAACTGATTATAACCCTGTTTGTCAGTTTCTTATTTTCACAGAGAAAAGAATGATGAACTACAGCTCCAGGCTACTTAGCTAGATTCCCACTTTGGTGACTTCAATCATTTGAAACAAATACCTTTTTGTAATCTTGATATCTGTGGTGTTAGGGACACTGCCAGGTCCCTGATAGGCAGAGTACATGCTCTACCACTGACTACATCCTCCTTCGAGGAAAAGCAAAAATGTTTCTTTAGAATGGTGTCTCACCTCTTCCACAGGGCACGTGGAGTCACCCCACTCACGCTAGCTACTGAGCTCAGAAGTGGGGCAGGAAGAGGAAGGCTGTAGAGCAAAAGGAAGGCTTTAGAACAGGAAGAGGAAAGAGCTGTTTGCTGAGTTACAGAACTGTATTCTTGTAAAAAGTGAGAACATTTGGGAAAAAAATGGGAATTAGTACAGTCAGGATATTCTTTTTTTTTCTTTTTTCTTCTTTTGTTTGTTTGTTTGTTTGTTTGTTTTGAGGCAGGTTTTTTGTGTATCTTTGGAGCTTGGCCTGGAACTCACTCTGTAGACCTGACTATCCTCGAACTCACAGAGATCTGCCTGTCTCTACCTCCCTAGTGCTGGAATTAAAGGTATACACCACCACATCCAGCCAGACAGGATATTCTCATATCCCTACAAACAATGTTAATTAGACACCTGAATGTGTGTATAGCCAGAGATATTTGGTTAGGTGATTATATAAAGGATACTGGTAGAACCAATGAGGTATCTCGGTGGGTAAGGTCACCTCAGTTGCACCCAACATGCCTGTAGTGGAAATAAAGAACCAGGTCTCAGAAGTTAATGTACACATGCTTATGGTGGTACACACACACACACACACACACACACACACACACACACACACACATGCTTACCTGACACCCCACTAAACTTAGATGTGCGTAGAAAAAGAGCCTTGTCGAAATACATTTTAGAGTAAGTAGTTTGTTCTAGATTCTTAGCCACTAGGTCTGTAAATTTAACATCAAATGACAAAATGAGCAGGACAAAATTTGTGTGCTTAAAAAGTGATATTTGTATGATACCAATATCAGTTTGTCATGTGATGTGGATTCACAAGCGGTTCACTGTTCAGTTGTCTAGCTCAGTGCTTGTTCTTGGTGCGTCATAACTGACTCTAATAACATTTTCACTGCATTGAGATTTGATAGAAATCTGTAATTCTTTACAAAATTAAATTTAATCATAGTAAACAAAAATTTTGAGACAAAGGTACAAATTTTGTTTCAAATGATTGAAGTTATTTTAAGCAACACAGATAATGATATTTTAAAGACGATTTTGCCTAAACTTATCTGGGTTTAACTAAATGCAAGATATGTAAATATTAAAAATGCTTTTAGCATAAGACAGTGCACTGTAAGGACACAGACACATATAATTAAAATTATAAACTTTAACTTAAAGGTCTAGAAGAAAACTTCCACCCTTTACAATGTGATTTACTGAGAAGGTATCTTCTCAAGTGCTGGAGAACTCTCCACCATGGTCTTTTGAGCTTTCTTATTATCAGAACATTGGTGTAAAACTCTGCCTTCCTTGGTACCAATCTCTGACCTTTCTGATTCTGACACAGTCCAGTAGTTAACTTTAATATTAAGTTTCTGGAGGATTTATTTTCTATTTTAAAGTTGTAACCTTGACTAGTGTACATTGGAGGAATAATAAATATGTTTTGGTTTCACTGAGTAATTGTACCTGTCTTTTTTTCCATCAAGGGCAGGACTAGTCCCTTATCTTATAAAAATATATAAAATGGCTCATTTCCACCTGCCTTATTCCGTTCACACACAAAGCATTTTTTTTTGTTTTTTCATGGAAAAAGTTACCGTGAAAAGAAAATAATTACACCAGTATGAAAATTGGGTAGAGGAGGCACAGTCCACTTAATCCTATCAGATTTGGTCCAAATACAATTCTAGAACACAGAAAACCATTTCATATTTGCTACAACTTTCCTTAGGATTCAACTAAAAAAAACTTCTACACCCCCTTTAATGGTCTATGCTGAAATCTATCATCAAATGTTGGCATTTAGCTTAGAATTAAATTTCTCAATATAAAATAATAATATCCATGCTGCTATCTTACAGTAGTATTTAGGATGAGCATGGTAATGCAAACCTATAACCCCAGGATTTGCTAAGATACAAGGAAAATGAGGTGTTTACGGCTAGTTTGGGGTATACAGTGAGCCTAAGGGCAGCCTGAGTTACATCATGCACACACACACACACACACACACACACACACACACACCCATTCATACACACTGAGATATCAGAACATATTTTAGAAATAACCTTTAAAATGGAAAAGAGTACATTACTTCTAACAGAAAAAGTTTTCAATAAAACTTTATAAAGCCAGTGTCTTATTTGGTTTGTCTCTGTCACCTGTACTAACAGACAGAATTAATTGTGTATTTGGATACCCAGAATATTTTTATAATAAATTTTTCTAATTATTAATCTTATTTCTTTGAAACAATTAGTTGATCCAAACATGTACACCCTATGAGATGCATTGTCAGGTATCTGTATGTTTACAAAAGTTCTTTTAAGTAAACATGTTTCAAGAGTAATCCTCTATGTCATTTACTTGTTATTTCTATGGTATTTTGGCTGTCAGAGAGGAAATATTCAAATGAAAGTAACATGCATTTACAAAAATTTTAGCTATCACTCTAAACATGCACAAAATGAATAACATGAGCTCTCTACATCATAATAATTTAAACTGTCATATTACTCACTGAAGAAAGTACATATTCAGAAATTAAGAGACAGGAATTAGTCAGCATTTTGGTAACTAATGCAGCATAGGGTCGTGAGTTTGTTTCTTTAAAGGACTAAATGATCATCTACCATTTGAGAGACGTAGTACTGACCTCCATATTGTCCCATTTCCCAGCTTCCCAATAAACTTTTAAGTAGGTTCTAGGGAATGTAAGATAAATATGCCCAAGTTATTCTTTGCAGTATAAATTAGAGTCAGTAATATTGGAAATCCATAAGTCACTAGGTAATAGATTACATGTCCAACAGGAGATTAAAGATATGTCATATCAAAATGATGTAGTTATTGAAATCTTCCTCAAAGTGTTTCATTTTTATTAATGAACTGGTTTTCATATATTTTACATTTTATTATTATTTATTACTGTATTATGTTGCATGCGTATGCATGGTATACAAGATGTGGACCCTGGAGTCAGTTCTTTCTCTCGCTCTCTGCCCTTCTGGAGATTCTGTGTTGAGCTCAGATTATCAAGCTTGCATTATCAGGGGCAACACCTTTACTTGCTGAGTCATCTAGCATTGGGGGAACTTATTGAATGTAGGTCATTTTGTGTCATTAAATTTAAATAAATTTGAGCTTCAAATGGGCTTGCAATTTACCTTACCCCCTCCACAATCCCATTATAGATTATGAGAAAGCCCATCACTAAATATCAGTATTAAAGCTAAGATTAAACCTGTTAGCATGACAACATAGAATATAATTGGCATTTTCGCTCAATAAGAGAAAATGTAGAGTCCGTCTTCAGATTGATTTCAAATCACAGGGGAAAAAAATGATTCATCTGAGGCAGTTCACAAATAGAGTTAATTGCTTAGAGATTGAGAAGCCTGGGCTATTGAAGTAAGTCACCAATGATATTTTTGTGTTGAATTTTGTTTAGAACTCCAGCATGGTAAGCAAGACTCTCAACATGAAGTGAAAGGAAAGAAAGGTGAGACTGCATTCAAAGGAAAAGTAGCACCAATAAAGTTAGGTATTGTTCCGGGTGCTCCTAACTCTTTAGGTATCTCAGTGAAAACAGTCACAAGGAAGAGCACTGCATCCTGAGACTACTTCCTTGGGGCATTCCGAAATCATTTGGGGCATTCCAAAAAAATCAGCCTCAGACTATGTGCAGCCTAGTGCTCACCCAGGGCTATGCTGAAAAAAAAAAAAGTGGTACTTTCAAGAGATACTGAAGTGATTGCCTATAGGTGGAGTATCCGTTCATCGTAGATATTACGGGTGTTGTCTAGGCACTAAGCTTTGCTCCCAGGAAGGTCCTGCTGTATCTCTTTGGCCTCTCAGTAAATTGTATTCACTAACAAGCACTTTGGGTACGAAGTCAACATTTTTCCTTCGAACACAACAGAATAGGAGTGGAGCTAAAACTCTACATTGTGCCAATAATGACTAGCTATTACGTTTTCTGCAATGTAAGTATGTCATTTTCTCACCAAATAGCTCCTATATGAGATTCTAAGCAAAAAAATTTCATTTGAATCGAGGAGCATGAAAAGTTGCCTTCTGTTGAGTGAGTAGTTATATAATGAGTTGTAGTCGGAGACTGCTCATTCATTTCCTAGCCACCCAGTCCCAATAATCCCACAAAACTATATTAATTACATGACTGCTTGGCCAATAGCTTAGGCATATTCTTGGCTAACTCTTATATCTTAAATTAACACATTTCTATTAATCTGTGTATTACCACAAGGCTGTGGCCTACCACTAAGTTTCCAGCGTTCTGGCATCTTTCTCCTTCAGCAGCTACATTGCATCTCTCTGACTCTGCCTACTCTTTCTATAGATCTCTGTTCGGATTTCATGCCTGGCTTTACTCTGCCCTGTCATAGACTGAAGCAGATTCTTTTTTAACCAGTGGTAATAAAACATATCCACAGCAAACAGAGGATAATCGCACATCAATGAGTGTGGGGTTTTGTTTGTTTGTTTGTTTCCTGTTATGTTACCTTGAGCCACAGTAGCACCTGAATCTCAAAACTTGTACCAGGGCTAAGACTGCAATGGCTGCCTTCATTTTCTTCTGGTTTTGATCTTATGTTTTAAGTTGCATTTATTTGTTTTATTTTATCTATTTGTTATAAATAAACTGAATATTATTTTTTAAGTACATAATAAATAGTTAATAGAAAACATACAGGCTCTAAAGCATGTTAGTTAGATTTCTGTTGTTGCTACAGCAAACAATTAATTAAAGATTGAGATGCAATGAATATGTACTCTTGACATCTTTCGGAGTACATTCCCAATATTATTGTCTTGAGATGTGTGCTTTTATTATCCATCATAAATTGCCAATGTATCTTTAGTCACAAAGTGGCTAATAATCACAAAATGTTCTAAATATTATGCTCATCTGAATACATATCTCAATACTACATTCTCAATAGTATTGATACAGTCTCAGTATCAATGGTATTAATTTACAATATTAAGAACTACACACACACACACACACACACACACATATATATATATATCATCTTTGCCAAAGTGTTTACTTTTCATACTGATCTACTACCCTGCCTGAATATTGAAATTTTCTTTGTGATTATTTTCATTTATAAGCATGTTGGCTTAATGGATATCTGCCTGGCCTTATCAAGTTTTCATTATTAAACAAAACTTTCCTAAAATTAATGTGTATGGTGTACTAAACAGGAGTTTTTCCCCAAACCCTTTACCCATGAGGAATGGCCATAGCAAAGACTTGATGTCACTGTGAAACCTAAAAACACCAAATGGTGTTCCTCATTAGATTTAACTTTTCACTCATTGAGATGTAGACACACTTATTTCCATTAAAATTTTCCTCTCAGCATTTTTATTGATAAATATTAGATCTATTTAATATGGTCTCAAAGCATATTATCCAAAAAATAATTCCATCTCTCCTAATTTTCACTAAATGGTCAAAATATTTTTTAAAATAAGGGGTAAAAGCCTTTTCTAGTCCTCAATTTATAATTGCACAGCTTTCCTTTTGGAATAGGTTAAAAAAGAACTCTATCACAGCTCGGAATGAATGGTTAAGAATCATACAGAAAATACATCATATTATTATGAATAGCTAGTCTGTAGGTTTATGAATGACTGAAGGATATTGGTTTAATTATATAGGGAAAAATCACCTGAACAACCCAAAACTCATAATTGATAATACGTCTCTGCTTATGAACTATGGCTTTTATTTAGCATAAAATTAAAATAATCTAAAGAGCATCACTAAACTATACTAATTAGAATAATATATTTGGAAGAAAGTGCTCCCCATTTATATTCAACATTGTATTCAACTACATGCACAATTTTCAACAGTTAATCTGAAGACAGGTGACATTTAGCCAGAGTGATCTTATAAAGAAAACAAATATTGATCCTTTCCCTGTGTGCCTGTGCTCATAACATAGGGATACCATGTCGCTCATCTGCACTGCCCTCTGCGTTTGGGAAAGAGAAATATATTTCCTGTTCAGATCCTAAATTAGAACACTGACTACTTCCTCCCCCCTCCCTTCTCCTCCTCCATTCCCTTACTCTCACATTTTTGCTTCCATTTCTCCTCCCTCAGTACCTCTTTTCCTTTCTTCTTGATTTCGAGGCTTAAATTGAAAGCCTGGTTGTAGCAAGAAATACCTGTTTTTCCCCCAGAAATCCTTTCAACCTACAGAAATATGTAAAGGTTTGGGGGCATCAGTGGCCTCTTCCTTCATCTGTCTCATCTGTGGCCTTACCTTCTCAGGATAACCCTTACATATGATCCTTCTCCAACTTCTGCTCTGGGTCCCAAGGGACACACACACACACACACACACACACACACACACCATTTATTTTCTAGGCACTCTTTCTTTCATTTGGTATGAAGAACTCAATTGCCAGTTTTTACAACAGGAAATTAAACACACTTTGTGGTAAAGTCTAAATTTTACAAAAGCTACACATGAATTAGAGAAGCAAGACATGACTGAAATTAAAATACTGAAAGTTACAATAGCCAGACAGATTCGAGATGTTGGATTCCTTTAACTAGGAAAGCAAAGCATGAGAGTAGTATATACGCTAATGCAGGGATCATGGCCAATGAGGCGTTTGTTCTATGTCTTTGAGCTGGAAAAACTGCCTAAAGAAGCTAAAAGAGTAGCCAGTGAGTGGCCTGGATCTCATAACAATCATAGACTTTGTCATCCTCAGAAAGCTATCCCATTCACCTACATGTACTGGAATGATTTAATATGCATGTCTAAGTTTCTCCTAAAGGGAAAACACCAGGAGGCAAAATACCAGTAAAGAAGTCACCTGCTGGCTCTGCCGAAACATCACCCACACCAACAGCCCCACCACCACCTAAGCCGGGATCGGAAGAATGGGTCTATGTGACAGAGCCTATACCTGAGGTATGGCACCTTCTCATCAAAATGATAGGATGATTTACCCTATGTATATGAAATTTGCCATATTTACAACATCTAACAATCCTTCTGGAGTCAGGGTTGTGTATAAATTTATCAAAACACTGAGAGGAGCCTGGAGTTGCAGCTCATTGATGAGTGCAGAAAACCCTAGATTCCAACTCCAGTACCAAAGTGAGGGACAGGTTTCTAAAGAAATGATTAACTAGTATTATGGGTAAATTTGGAAATATTTAAAGATGAAACATTTAAATGGTACAATAATATATGCATGCATATATGTATGTTTGTTTGTATATATGTATGTATGCATACTCATATGTAATGGGTATCACTTAGTCCAGAAGAAGCTACTTTAAATACACACAGAGAAACAGGGAGAGAGACCCCACATCCATTATCAAAATGTTCTGAGTTTGTGAGAGAAACAGAACAGGTGTTTGGGGGAACAAAATATAGTCATTATTGGGTATTGGGTGGGGAGTGATGAAGAAAAATACCCAAATCTTATACCTTGGGATCACTCAAGACAAATAACACTGTATAGGACAAAAACTAAAATAAAAGTCGTTAATATTGAGACAGATACAAGCTCACATACATAAATCTTGGGATGAACTCTTGTAGGAAGCAGATGAATCTCAAGGAAAGAAACTGGAACCTTGTTCACAAGTCTATCATTAATACATCACACAAAGATGAGACGGAATGTAATAAATCAATCCTTTCATTCATTCAATAATCTTTAAGAACTTCCCAGGTCCAGTATACCATGTGATATACAGAGAAAGACAGTAGAGTGCTGATCAAGAAAATTTCTGCCTCAGTGGGGCAGGTATTCTAGAATAAAGCACAGACAACGTAATTTATGTTGCCAGTATTATAACACCTGAGTTCAGGATGCTGAGGCAGAGCCTCAGAAGATCTGAGGATAACTTAGCAAACGGCTTGGGTCAAAGGAGCATTTCTGGAAGGAATGATGTCTGTACTGAGACACGCAGGAATTATCTCCTGGAGACAGAAAAGGACTAAGGCACTTTAGAAGGTGTGCTCCGGTATTTGCAGGTGGTACTTGATCTTGATGGTTAGTGTTCTTTTGACTCAGCTAGTCACAGGATTTTTCATTTTTAAGCACTGATTTCAATGCTTTACTGTTGAACAGGAACTACCGTCATTTTTACTACCTTACTGGGAACTAATAGAGAAGTCCTACATAAACCACGTCAAAACAGTACTTCGATATCTTAGAGACAACCAACACACTATCCTTTCTTATTTATATGATACTAGGTGAGTAAAGTCCCCAAGGTCAGAATTTTGTCATGATTAGGTAGGACAAAGATAAATCTCATTCTCTTCCTTACTTACAGAACCAGTTTCCAGGAATTTCTCAGGCGTCCAGATCACAAGCAAGAGTTTGTAGCTCAGTGGCAGGCTGATTTCAACTCTGTTCCCGAAGACCTGTGGGAGGACGAGGAAACCAAGGCAGAACTACACCAGCGAGTGAACGTAAGGACTGCTGTGCCCTTCTGCGCCAGGGTCACCTCATTCTCACTTCCTCTTCTGTACACCCCCACTTCATCCCATTTCTGTCTTCAGGGATGGAAGCCTCCGAAATGTAATGATTTGAACTCTGATCCAGTCATGAGTAACTTCACCAAGGACTGGCTGTTCTTCCTTTGGGGTTCAGGATACACACATGGTGCCCTTCTTAGAAGAGGAGCTGACATCAGCAGTGCCGGAGCGTTCCTGGCACCTGCTTTGTAGACGCTCTTCATTTCTGTTGGTCCACCTACCTGTGGGCATACCTCATGGGATTTCATGCCCATCCTGAATTCAGTTACATAGCCTAATACCAAGAAAGAGAACTAGGGCAACCATACTTGCCTTTTTGACTAGCTCTTTTGAGATCTGGTGACATAGTGTACAAATTTTTATATCTCCATCAAGTGCTGTATTTAAAAGTTGGAAGGCAGCGACAGTCATTTCTAAGTCCTGAGTGAGCACTAGTTGCTGTCATCCACCCATCGATGATTCTAGGTATTCAGCAGTAGCGATCACTTGTTATTAGTGGAAAAATACAGCAAAGAGATTAGCATTTAGGTGGCAGCAGTGATATATATGTCCAAGCATCCAAACTCCCTATTAAACTGTTTCTCCAGGGCAGTACTATTGGACATATGAAGACAGAATGATAAGGTGTATCTGCCTAGAAACAATATAACAACCACTACAGCCTCGAACGCACTTTCTATCTTGAATTCTTCTTTTATATAGTGTCAATTCTGATGCATAACATAGTGGTGCACATTACTGGAGCCAAAGATTCACATCCTAGCTTGACTGTTAACTCACCCAAGGAAAATGCCTTCCCTATTCCCAGTGTCCGTTTACAAAAATAAAGGTAATAAGCTACCTAATGTTCCCAGGCATCAAAGGGTAATGCAAATATGTCAACAACAGGTTTAAGAAGAATATAGTACACAAAACCACTATAATTTTAACATCATAATTTTTGTATTCCTAGATATAAATTATAAAACAAATGAAATATCATTGAATGCCTATACTATAGGCCAATTACTATGTATAAATATCATGTTATATACTGTTCTACTCACATGCTTTTTTATTGTCCTTAGTCTGATATGCTGTTGAATTGTTTAGTATCCCATTAAACACAAACATTTTTCTGGTAAATAATCCCCTACCTCTGATAGTTAGCAAACTAATGGCCTTGGTTCAAATGCAATCATGCATTTTTTCCATCAACAATACACAGGTTTTTTAAACTCACATGAAGTGGTTTTCAACTGTACAAGATTATTAACAAAAAGCTAATACAGAAATACTTACCCATGATGTTAATGTGATAGGAATGGATATATGAATAACTGTGGGCATATGATCCAAGATAAAAAGAGATGTGAATGCCATCTGAATAAGTGAATGTAACACATGAACATGTTAGACATGACTCCTTTAGGTACATCTCTGGAAACAAAGATCTCAGATGCAGGGCACTGAAGCTGCACAAGATACGACTTTCAAGCACACTCATGCTGTTTCTCTTTCCACTCAGGATCTACGAGACCGCCTGTGGGACATCTGCGATGCCAGGAAGGAGGAGGCAGAGCAGGAGAGGGTTGATATCATTAATGAGAGCTGGCTCCAGGACTCTGTCGGAATAACAATGAATCACTTCTTTTCCCTGATGCAGGTAGGAGCAGCCAGACTCAGTAGCCGTATTCCTCGTGGAACAACTCCTTCGGGAATGGCAATGTTGCTTCTAACACCCTGTGCTGTATGATTGTAATGCATTCTGGCTCACCAAGAATATTAGCTAACAACATTGTTTTTCTCCCAGCCAAGCAACCATGCAGACAGTGCATTGCTAGCAGCTACTCGCCATTTCTGCTTCCCTATGCATGTTCAGCGAGATTGCAGGGACTCTGTCTGCAACTGGGATGTTTAGTTGATCAGACTCCCACTTAAGAGTGGCCCAAGAAAGCTGCCCTGTCGTAATTTCAGGGATACGTTGCAACCATGGGAACCACTGCTGTGACCATGAGAAAAAGTGCAGACCAGCCTTTAGTTGACAAATTCCTCAAAACAAAGTGCCTATAGATGGGATTTGAGGGATCAAGGGTGGAGGCAGGATGATGGGTGAGATCAGCTGTCTTTATTTTTACAATGTCTAAGCTTTAAATTATATGTATATCTGTGAGGGTGGCTTTGGACACCACCACATTGCCTGTGTAGACAGGAAGAAATCTTTGGATCCCACAGAGTGAGGGTTTTGGTAATTGTGAGCCACCTGATGTAAATGGTGGGAACAATTGCCCTCTAAAAGAGTGGTACACTCTCCTAATCCTGAGCCACATCTCCAGCCCCTTTTGTGTTTGTTAACACAGACACATTTACAACTGAAGACATCCACAGAAGTTACTTTCCTTCTCTCATATAGGAGCCTCAAAATGCTGTCTTCCTTGAGAAAGAACTGTATTTCAGGCACAGTTTTCAGATCTTGAGGGAAGGCATTCCTAGGGTACAAAACTGATAAAAAAAAAAAAAGGCCTGTCTTAAAATGTATATTTCAAAAACACAGAGAAAGAGGTTTATAATGGACTAGTTTCCTATAGTACTGATGGAGGCCAGGGCCCGAGAATGTGGGAGAAGCCTGTCTAAAATTATTCATGTTTGGGGGACTATCGACTTTATCTTGATCGAGCTATGCTTAATTTTTGTTGACAGAAGGAGAGTTAAGAGGGAGAATGGACGGGGACTACTTCTCATCTATAACTGATTAACTTAGAAGGTACTTTTGGAGATGAGAAAATACCTCCACTTATATCTACAACTTCGATAAAGTAGGAGTTCAGCACATCTCTTTCCAACAATGACCCATCCACTCTGGTAGTTCCAGCACTCAAAGGGACAGTCCCTGCTCCAAAGGCGTGTCTGAGAAGTCAACAGAAACCTGACTAACAGGAAGCCTCAGGAATTATAGCAGCCCCACCTCACTATTTCCCTTTCTGTGGTTTCAACTACATTTACTTGACCACAGGTGTGGGGGTGTTGTTTTGCTTTTCTGTTAAAATACAACTCACCTACTGATGTTCTCATCAGTTTGATTGATGAATTGATTTTTAACTGTCTTAGATCTTCTGAAACTTCTTCCACACTGAAACGTGGTTTATAGCAACTTAAATCCATGGTGTACCCTCACTATCCACTCTCACCTGGCTAAGAATAAATTGTCTCTCATATTCTGTTGCTCAAAACGGTGCTTTGTGTCAGCCATGATGAGGTAAATCTTTTGATGTTCTATTTTGTACCAATTTATTCTGTTTCATCTGACTTGGAATGAAAAAATTCCCTTTTTGATTGCATCAACACTGTATCTTCTCTATCTTTATTATTTGCTCTCCAGGTTATCAGTTCTTCTACTATGTCTTCAAAAGTTTTTTGTTCAAGTAGCTCTTATATTGGAGTCTAATGCTGACAGGATTCCAAAAGATTCACTTCATGTTGTTTTTGTGACATGGTCACTGTAGACATCTTATATTGATACCAAAAAATAAAATATAGCACAACAGATTCTTTAAGAGAATCTATGTTCATATCACTTTTATTATAGTAGTTGTTATCATATTCTATTATTAATCCTCAATGTATTTGATTCCGACTTTCTCAAATAGATATGAATCCATAGAAACAAAGGCATTAGTCAGGTATTAAATAAAGGATTTGAAGTGTATCCCCTATGAATGAAGAACTATTATCTCTAAGTGGGAGGTTTAAAGAAATCAGGATATCAGAACAAGGAGAACTATGAAGGCATATTATAAAGCTGGATTATGAAGATAAGATAGATTTAAAAGAGTTGCCACCAGAGGACAATGCTTAGACATTGCTAAGCATATTATTAAGCGTATTAAGGAGTACACTTAGCTCCATCACGCATAGTTTACACAAAGGATTAAGTAAAGTACCCAACTAGCCTAAACTCATCTGAGCAGAAACTTGGGGAATCAGTCTGAACAAGTAGAGAGACAATATTATAAACAGGCTTTACCAAACACTTCTGGAAAAAGTAACTATGATCCAAAAGGGAAGGCACAGCAGACTCTCATGAGTCAGAGCCATAAATGACTCCTGTGGAATAGGTAAGACTCTAACAGTTCATTAATCTACAGATCTGAGGTTCTTATCCTGAGACATTGAGCCATTGCCCACATCAGACAAAATAAAACAGAACAACAGAATACAGGCTGGGCACAACTGCCAGAAATTTCCAGCAGAACTCTAGCAAACGATCACAGCAGCATGGTGCTGGGGGTTCTGCAGTCATCCGCAGCTCGTAGATAAGGAAACTGAAGCAAGCTGGTGGGGAGCTCTTGCCCACCTGTTGCATCCAGTAAGTGAAAGAAGGAGCAGGAATTGCGACCGACCATGGCTGCAGAGTCAGTACTCCTTCTGGAATACTGCTATGTCAACAACATTGTCCAAGTTGTTTGGCTTCACAGGTAGAGCACTGCTTTTACACCCTGTAAAACCCAAAGGGGGACATGCTCAAAAGTAGCTTTCATCTCAGTACACGGAGAAAAACATGATGATGGGACTACCCATCAAATACTAGACAGTTGAGGCAGCTCGTATATTGTCCAAGACACTCAAAATTAGGAGCCTTAATGTTTGTCAAGCACAAAAGTAACAAGTCTGGAGAAAACCTTCAGTTGCATGTTCTGGCTCACCACAAACAGCTAAATAATTGCTTCCCAAAATGGGTTCCTTGGAAAATTGCCTTCCAAACTGATCCAGAAAATGGTGTAATTACATAAGTGACTTTGGAAAGTGCTACATAAAGCAACCTATCTGCCCCACCCCGGGAGATTGACAAGTCTGCTGGCATAGTTAGGAACTAAGATACTCCCTGGGTAAAGAAATCGTTTTGGTGCATTAAGGTTGAATTTCTAAACCAGCTTGACCTTGGAAAGTTTTTGCTCATTCATTCCAACAAGATATCCATGCACAGCCTTTGTAACAAGCTGTCCACACGGTGAAGTTTAGAAAAGCGTTGCTAAGCTGCCGCTGGCTCCACAAACCTGTAAGTCACACCTACCCAAGAGACTGAGGGAGGAGGAGGACAAGATCAGCGCCTACAGGCAACTGGGAGTTTGTGGTTAGTCTCAGAAATGTAATAAAATCCCGCCTCAAAAAATAAATAAATCAAAAGACTGGGGACATGGGGCAACGATGAGGTAAAAGTACTTGTTTAGAATGCTGGAGGCCTTAGGTTCAATGCAGAGTGCCACACAAAAGGAAAAGCAAAGCCTGAAACTCCAGCGACAAAGAAGTCACAGAGCAGAGGGTTATCTACTCGTTATAAATGTGAGCGGAACCAGCATTAGTTTTCTTAGAGGAAAATCCTGAATATGATGTCACATCCTATTCAAATTTGCTTATATTTGAATCAAATTGTTCCTTTTAAAAAATGAGTCAATATTTTCTACAAAACAATTACTGTAATAATGTAAGTCTTGTGGAAAGATCCCAGTACAGTTTCAAATCCTACTCTGTAAATTATTTTCTCCCGAACCCAGTGATTAAAGAAGAGTTCAGTGCTCTAATCTAAAGAAGAAATACTTTCCAGGTTTCTTACTCTATTAGCCCAAAACTATAGTTTACTGATTCAATGGCTAATTGTTTTTTGTAACCACTCCCCCACACTGTTCTTCATTTTTTCAAAGTTAACTGTCAATATTCAGTGTGTACCTACTAAGTACATATTTGTATCTTATTCATTATAAGCATGATATTGTGTGAGTTTCCACGAATATAGTTTAGTCAAACAATTTTCCCTGCAGTTTTACCAAACGGAAACATGACACCAATAATTTTCTTTAAACTATGGGATTATTCTGTGTATGGATATTTTAACTCAATGATTTTAAAAAAAATCATAGGTTTCCTGGCCATTTCAAAGCACTGGGCTCAAATGTGAAACATCCTATAATTTAAAATAATATATAAATGTTAGTTTTATTTTATAATATAGACTCAAAGTAAGGGGATGAATTTTTCTCTTGTTTGGGTTGTTTAGCTAGAAGAGTTTAATGCTGTAAAAACTGGAAACAATCTGTCTAATCATTTTCTCTATAAAACAAACTTATTGCACTGGTTATTTTTTATTACATACTACTATGAAAAAGTCAGCATCCCTTCGTTGTCAGCTGTGAATATGGTACTGCAACTCTATTTCTGGATAGCTCAGAAACAGTTTTTTTTTCTTTTTCATACAAAAATCCAGACTGCAGCCTCCCCTCCTCACATTCCCCCTCCATTCCTTCTCACTACCTCCCTTCTTCCCAGATTCACTGCTCCTTCTGTTTCTCTTTAGAAAAGAGCAGCCCCCCAAGTGATAGGGAACCCCTTTATTCATGCCCTTAAGCTACACTCAGCAAGGGTGGGGATGGGTGGGATGGGTCAGATTGCTTTTGTTCTTTTAAAAAATGAGAGAGCAAGAAAAAAAAAACCTCCCTTCAATCAACTAGATATTATTTATTACCTTTTGCATAAAAGGCTCATAACTTATGGCTTCAGATACTTGCTTACACAACCCCACCAACAAAGGAAAGTCTGGGGGTAATACATACCTCACCAAAGGGAAGAGCATACATACCATATGATTTAAAAGGGAGAGAATCAGTTGAATTTCCAGGATCTACATTTGTAGCTTTAAACCTGTGTAGGGCCTCAGAGCACACGTGCCCAGTGCATGTGCGCCACGAGGGCAAGCCTACACCAGCAGGGAGATCGCACGTGTGCACAATTACTAATTGTTTCACAACCAACCCATCTGAATTGCTCCACTTCCTTCAAGGTCTCTCCTAGCAGCTCCAGCAGAGGAGTCGAGCAGAGAGGTCTAGAGAAGCTGTGAGTTATGTCTATCCTGTTCACATTAAGCCAGACAGGAAACTGTACTGAGAGAATTATTGTTCCACTTTGTGCTCTTGTTTGTCTTGTTTCCACAAATAGTTTGTATTGTACCAGAGGGAAAGAACCTAGTGTTGGTTTCATTCTGTTTTTGTACTTATAGCGTCTATGGTACCCCAAGGCAACTGAGTTCTTGCTAGGACAAAGAAGCCACTTCGGTGATTGATTGAAGAATTTCTAGTAGTAATCATCAAAAGCTATATAACTGTCATCTGGTTAAATGGTATCGCCCTCAGTAAAGAGAATACAAAGTCATTTGCTTTCTTAAATAATTACGAAAACTTTAGTGACAGAAATAAGCAAGGCTCTTTCTTCATTTCTAGTGAATTACTTTCAACCAACATGTTTTAAAATTTTTATTTACATTATGCATACATATCACAGAAAAACATACAGATGTGTTCTTAGTTGGGTATTGATATCTACTTTCTGTATTAAAGGCAGAAGTGAACCGTTTCCAAGACACCAAAAGACTCCTCCAAGATTATTACAGAGCAATGGAATCCAAAATCCCACTAGAAGACAGTAAGAAATTTACTCGGATCCCATTGATTCAGGTCGATAGTAGAGACATTTCAGAAAACCAACTTAGGTAAGGCAGAGCATTGTTTTACACTGTAATTACTTTGAACATACAGAATTGTGGCTTTTAAATTATAAATCCTGCTCCTATTAAGGGAAACACCAAATTGTTCCAAAAAGATGAACTTTTTTTTCTAAGTTTGATGTCACTTTAACTTGGCATGATATGAATATTTATCTTATTACTGGTGAATATTTACTCCTTTGTTTGGAGAGATATTGTGCTTTCTAATTTGTTTTCAGCAGGATTCTGCTGTGGATATTAGACAGTATGTCACTTCTGTATTCAGAAATACATCCAGCTCCAAAGACCTCTGGTGCTGGATTAGGAACTTAGAAGAACCAGAGCATGTGTGTGGTGTGTATATGTGGTGGGGAATGTGTGTGTGTATGTGTGTGAGTGTGTGTGTGTGTATTTAAGAGAGAAAGAGAGAGCAGAGAGAGAGAAATTATGTAAATTAAAATGGAAAGGATTGTCATTCTTCTTTTACAGGTAAGGAAATTGAGAAATGGTAAAAGTCTAATAGTATATGATCATGACCTCACAAGAATAAAAGCTATTAACAATCTAACATCAGATTGTTGCGAACAGAAAAAAGAACTTAGTAGTAGAATAAAGGCAAATTACATTTTTAGCCAAATAAATCACCTGCAGTAAAAACGTAGTAAATTTTTTATAGATATAATAGGTGAGTTTGGGGGAGGAAGGACAATGTCTCAGATTCTGCAAGGCTGTAAGTGATGGAGTGGATGTCATCATGAAAGGGTGAGTCAAGGGAATGGGAGTGATCCCCATGGTGTGGTTTCCAGCCATTACACACTAAGATCTAGTTTTCCTTAATTTTATATGACTTAAGATAAAACACTTGAAAACAGAATTCAAAATCATTTAGGAGGAAATGTGTTCTTTGAAAATAAGTTTGAAATGTAGGGAAACTTAAAATAGTATTTCCTGGTCATCCTTAAGCAAAGCATGAAAAAAGAGAAAAAGTTTGAAATGAAGATAGAAGTATAAGCAGAAGCTAGATTTACAAGATGATGTGCAGAAATTGAAGGTTGTGTTTACATCTCCAAACACATGAGTTATGCCTTTTATATTTAAAGGAAACCTCTTTGCCTAGATGTTTGCTCAGTCAATCTAGGTGGAAGAGTTGCATGAACAAAACATAGTAAATCCTGAGTCTGTCCCTTACTCACTGTATGAACTGTACATAAGTGGGTTAGGATAACTCACTACATCTCAATGTAAGCCTCAAGTTCCATTCTTATAAAAGCAAGGTTGTTGTGAAAATTGCAGGAAATAGGATCTGCAAAATATGTGGAATTATGTCTGGAAATGAAAACACCTAAAATCCAGTCCTCAAACACTTACAAAAGAGTAGCCTCTTTTGTTATATATTTTGGAGAGTATATATAATAGTTTACTCTTGTTTATATGCAATATTTTAGTTGTAAGTAGTTCATGCCCCACTTTGTTTGTTTATCCCTCCCTGTTCCAAAAATAATTTGATATGGCATTGCTACATGGGTTATGTGATGATCCAGGGTCCACTTTTGCACTCTTATGTTCTTTCATCTAGTGTATTTACAAAAGGCCATAGATACACAAGAACCCCCAAAGGGTGAGCGTGCACCCTCTTCCTGTCCCAAAGAGAAGAAAAACATTGAAGAAACTGCTAAGAAAACATGGAAAATAGAACAATAATGAATACCAGAGGCAATAGGAACCATCAGCATCACCAGAAGACACCAAGTTTCAGTGTCGAGGGTGGCAGTGCATTCTGTTCTTGGCACATAATAGCAAACCAGGCATAATGGGGAAGCTATTCATTCTGGTTAGTACAATAAGGCCACAGAAGAACAGACAGTTCTAGGTTTTTACAGAACAGCTTTGTACCAATCTCAACTTCACTGCTGTGGCAAAACCGTTGAGATAGTCAGTCAATGCTGCAACCAGCTCACCAACCAATTAACCCCAGTCAACAACATACAGACAACAACAAGCACAGTGTTCAGCAGTGTTACTTAGTTTTTCTACTTCATCTTTCCCACAACCCTATAGCAATAATAATGGTAGCCATGCCTTTTCAAAAATAATAGTTGTATTAGTTGATAAACAATTATTCATGATAAAGCGAGGCTCAGAAATTCAAGTAGCATACCCAACTTCATCTCTCCCAAAAGGGCCAGAACTACCTATAGTATAGGAACTTTTCTTCCCAGTAAGTGAATTCTAAGGCTATTTTAATCAATTACCTATAGTTTTAATATGGAGTTATTTTAATTTTCATATCCCTTTTCTGTTCGCATTCATTCAATTTGTTTGTAGACAATTTCACATGCTTGTAGTTCTGATCAGCATCATGTTCCACCTCTCTTATCTCCTTCACACAAGTTACTCTTCCCTCCTCCCAGTGAGTACAGATACTCTTGTCTACTCAAGATGCTTAGAATAAACGAGCACTCAATCCAAATATGACATTTATACCACGTCATCTAAGGCTCATGAATACGACAGAAAAACTGAGTGGAAAGAACGTACAAGGCATTCTTACAAGAGACACAAGAGAGAGAAGATCTAAGTGGTAGAGGGAGAGGCTGCAAGAAAATCACCATTAGAATATATATAAGAAGTTGTTGCATGCAAAACTCCACAGGAGCTGCAGCTGCAGCTGCCTGTAATGGGCTTGTAAACAGCCAATCATGAGCAAGATGAGAGTTTCTAACATCTTATCTTTCTGCTGAACTATTGGCAACTGATGGATACTGGAGGAGGGACAGTCATTGTCTTCAGCTGTGTGACACCCAGTAGACCTCCAAACTCCAGTGGCTAATTTCAAACCAGTGCCAATACAGAGAGATGATCCTGGTTAAACTAGTGGGTCATAAACCCAAAGTTCTTCTCTAAGTGATGCCGTGACGGCTGCCCTGCAAAGCAAAGTCTTGTGCTGTTTGAAGTGTCTAGAGATGGTCACACACGTACTTCACACAAACTTAATGGAACTTGAATGGCTTTGATTTAGCATTAATTGGTTATTAAGTTGTAATTCAATATGTGAGTATATTTTCAATGCATTGCTTTAATAGTTATGCTAGATTATCAGAATTCCAAGTACTGGGTCATACTGATTGCTCTACTGCTGTGAGGCTATTCTGTGGCCAAAGCAACTCTTATCAAAGAAAGCATCTAATTGGACATTTGATTACAGTTTTAGAGGGTTAGTTCATGATCATACTGTTGGGAAGCACACAGGCCTGGCACTGCAGCAATAGCTGGGAAATTTACACCCTGATCTGCAGGAAGCAGGCAGCAAGAGAAACACTAGGCCTGGCATGGGTTTTTGAAACCTCAAAACCCACCTCCAGTGACACAGCTCTTCCAACAAAGCCATACCTACTACAACAACCCAGGCCACAACTCCCAATTCTTCCCCAAACAGTTTACCAACTGAGGATTAAGCATTCAAATATAAGAACCTATGGGGGCATTCTCATTCAAACCCCAACATACTATGAAAGTGTAAGTTCAAAAAATCTCAGGTGATGTTTCCAATCAAGAATAAGTTAGTTGTTTTCCAGAGTCCACAATTATCTTTCTAAATCCATGATCTAGACCCAAGATTCCTGATTCTATAAAAACAAATGCTATTTATTCTTGCTGTTGATCCTGAATCTATTGTTAAATTTCAAACAGGTTATTTTTGGAGTTACTCTTTTCAATTCCTTCTCCAACCTTAAGATGACAAAATTTTGTCACCAGAGGATGGCCCCAATTACAATAAACATTGTACCCTAGGTCTTTCTTCATGCTTGGACTAACCAATGATAGTAATTCTCAGAAATTGTTCTAATATCTCCACTTGGGGAAGGAGTACTACTAAGACAAAGTGGAGAAAGAGCTTTACTCTTGTGTTTGACCACAGCAGTTGATGAAGAGAAAACACCACTACCCATAAGTAAGAAAGGGGAGGGCTTCTGAAGCTGCTTCACCTTGGCAACCCAGAAGCATGATCACCTCTGTTTAACAACCCCAGTCAGATTTGCATTAGTCCCACTTTGATGTCAGGATGCCCAGGTGATACTGACCATCTTGAATAAGTTCCGTTAAGCTTACTCATTTACCCTCATCAGAAGCATGTGCCCTGGAAATATGACACGAAAAATGACATTTGTGGGGGGTCTTTTTCCACAATCACTGTTATATAGTCTACCTCTTTTAATTATTGAGAACTAAATCTAAAAAATGACTTGTTACTTGCTGTGAGTTTTCTATTATTAGCAAGATTTTGTAGACCACATAAATGTGATTAATTCAGCATTTTCCAATCACAGCCTTTCAAAATAATTCTTCTAGGAAAACTTTGGAAACTTGAATTAAAGCAATACAACAAAGAAAAAAAGGCACAAACTAACACTGTCACAAAAATAGAACTCTGTTAAATGAAACCCTTATGTTTCTTTGGTTTGCTTTTCTTTCCCCAAAGAATTCCTCTAGTTCCTCGAATATCCGCTTCTCCGGAAAATGTTACCATCAAACCAAAGTTGAAAGCATTACTGAAGGGCAAGATCGATCCCACATTAGAAGGCTTGGAATCTAACTTTGAGGTAGATGAGAAGATAGTTATGGACACCTGGCAGCAGGCTTCCTTAACCATCTCCCACATGGTAAGCAGCACCTGTAGTTGCATTTCCTGTCTGCTCCTCTACTGTTTAAGCGGCATGATTGGTAACATGATACAAGTGCAACGTTTATATGATAATCACTGTCATACTGTAAAAAGGCACGGCTTTCAGAAATTATCATTATTAAAGGGATTTCTAGGGGATTTTTTTTTTCTGAAAGAAATAGGAAGTTAAGAGATAATAGTCAGAAATTCTTCAAAACCATGAAAGAAGTGAGACAATACTTAGATTCATTTCAGGTCTGACCTAGGTTGCCAATGCAGAAGCATAAATGTCAAGAGAATGTTAAGGAGGAAGGCAACGGGCAGATAAAACAATATGAGAGGCTGTGATGGTGTTGACAAGAAATGTGCTACCATGTGCTGGTCCACAGTGAGGTCCAGCATGGCCAGATTTTCTATTTCCTGGAAAAACCAAAACTGTAATAATTTTTTGTTGTTTGAAATGTTTTTTGTTTTGTTTTTACTATGTGATACTACTGGTTTTAGTTTTAATGAGTGAAATATAATTCTTGGAAGTACTTTACAAAGTCATGAAAGAAAACACAAAGTCCAAATAGCCAGTTGACTTTCCAACTTCAACCTATCTGCTTATTATTTTCTCTAAATCACAATAGGGTCAGTATTACAATCCTTTTACAGTGGACAAATAAAATCTAGAAAGGTGAACAGCCTGCTGCATAGATTCTGTTCTACCCAGTTGGCTTTTATTTTCTTTTTGTGCTAAGCATTCTTTGATTTCACGAAAGTACACTATCTAATCAGAAAACAGTATCAACCTTCTCAAAGGTCTTGTGAAAGTCGAGGAACTGGAGCTTCATTATAATCTCATTCTCCTTAACTGCCCTTGGGATCCTTTTTGTCTGACCTTACCTTGAAACAACAAGGTGTTCTTTCTTGCCCGTCTTTCTTTTTTTTTTTTCTTATCTCTTTGTCTGACACAGAATGATTTCAAACTCTTCTCTTGTCATTTTTGTTTTCAAGAAATTTTAAATGTCGATGTTACCCACATCAAAAAAAATTTATGACACCTAATTGTGTGGCTTTACAGGAACACTAAAGTATTACTCATGACATCAGTACACAGAGAGGAGTGTGAAGGTATGCAGCTGCTACGTCTCATCATCACCTTCCAACCTTAGCTCTTTTCAGTGAACCACTCTCGGGGTCCATCCTTGATGGGTTCATACGTTCTACGGTAGGGGCATGTGGTTTAGAAATATTAGGCAGAAAAACAGAAATACAAAAGTAATAAACAGAGACACAGAATAGAGTTGGGATGGTAACCCAATGAATACTGAATCTGCCCATATTTATTTTCATTAGCTTTATATACCCCAATCCAAAGAGAAGGAGGAGAAAGACAAAAGACCTCTATACTAAAGTGCAAGGAACGAAGTGTTCACCTTCTCAAACACCCAAAGCATCAAGTAACCACACCTTAGATCAAAATGCGTTGTTAGTAGCCACACCCAGGGTCAAACCTCCTAACAATAACCTTCAAGAAGCAAGAATAGCGTGAACTCTCTGACTTTTAGTCAAGGTGGAATGAATCCACATCCGTGGGCTCCAACAAACCACTGTCTTGCCTTTTCATTCAACTCTTTTCTGACCCAACTCTGTAACTTCTAAACAGCTTATTGTACTGGTGCTTGCCTTTGGGTTTTAAGGAAATAGACCTTTTACATGTTTGTGTCTATGTGTTTTCATTTTTATAACATTATTCATTAGTGTAATCTCATTTTGTGAGTGTGATTGCATTCTGTTCCTTTTCTTTGTTATACAGTGTTTTGTTACATGTTTGTATCACAAGTTAGTTAACCAAACTGCTACTGACCCACACTTGGGTCTGCATTTTGATGCCATTGGGCACAGCTACTTTGAACATTCTTACACATATCTCTTAGTCCCAATGAGTGTACAGAACCTCCTTAGACCTGGGAATGCATGCTATTATCATCTACACATCACTGCTTTCCTCTGTGTGTGTATTTGTATGTATCACTGCTTAATTTGCATATACCTTCTTGGTCATATGTAAGAGTTATAAATTTACCTTCCTTGTCATAGAGTATATATTTATGTTTCAAATGTGTATTAAATTATAAATATATAACATTATTTAAATACTTCTTTTTATTCTCATTACAATTATTTTCTCTCTGAATTATTAAGAGCTGTGCTGAAACTATACCTTATGAGAATAAACCTATTTCTTCCTATTTACAACTTGCTGATCCTTGCCTTTTGTATATTTGAGGCTATGAAACTGGGCTAATGGAAAAATTGAGATGAAAAACTTTTCTAGTGAATTGAACATCTTATTTGGGAATAATCTTCACTTACAATTAACGTTTTTTTAGAAAATGATACTTTGAGATTATTTATATACATTTGTCTTTTAGTATCTCTATTTTAACAAGTTTCATCCACTTGTTAGTTTTTACTCTTCGTAAGTTGTGATGTAATGTACTTAATTACTATTTTTTTGGTGGCCCTGCTGGGATCCTATAGTAAGTTATTAACCACATTTATTATTTAGTCACTCCAGATGCTATTGCTAGAATAATTTCTAAGTGGATCATTTCCCATTATTTTCAAAATAAAGGAAATTAAATATTGAAGGTATTTAATACAGGGGAGATCAAATATTCAGAATATCCAGTAAAAGCACATATCAAGATATTAGATATAGATCCTAAATATACCAACAATCATTTTATATCTTTAAAAAGATATAGATAAAATAATTATCATAGATTGTTTCAACAAACAAATGAACAAAGCCCTAGAAAGATGGCTCAGAGGGTAGAGGTGCTCACTGCCAAGCCTGCGGGCTGGAGTTTGATTCTTTGAACCTACATGGTAGAAGCAAGAATTGACCCTATACACCATCTGCTGATTTACATTATAGTACACATATATACATGCCCACACATATAAATGCAAAAACAAGCAAACAAATGAATATACTTTAATGTAATGTTTTTATATATTTATACAATGAACTTCAGCATTCTCGTCACCCAGTCCCCTACTTCATCCCCACTCGCTCTCCTAGAGCCAGCCTTCTTCTCAAGGAGCCTCAACCTATCCTCATATCCTCCTTTTGCTTGTGGTCCAATTAAAGTTTCACCTGAGTTATTGCCCGTGTGTGGATGAGGAGCTATGAGGTGGAACAAGGGCTACTTATCTGTGGCTACAACAGTGAAGAAGGTGACACCCTTGTGGAACAAGCCTCATGGACCTCTCCCTCACCCATAATGCAATGCTGACTGGCTCAATCCTGGGCACATGCTGAGTAATTAGCCACAACCACAAGGTGTTGGAATATGAGCAGCGGGGCTGCGTCCCCAACACGCCGGCCGCTTGGCTAGCTCATGCCCGAAATAACAACACACAAACTGTATTCATTTAACTGCTTGACCCATTTCTATCTAGCCTCTTCTAGGCTAATTCTCACATATTAATTTAGCCCATTTCTAATCATCTGTGTAAGCACCCCAAGGTGCGCTTACCGGGAAGATTCTAGCCTCCATCCATCATGGTGTCTCTGCTCCAGAGTGCAGATCTGTCCTGTCTCTTTGGGAGCAGATCAGAGTCTGACCTCACTTCCTCTTCCGCCCAGCATCCTATCCTGTTTATTCCGCCCACCTATCTTTTAACCTATCAGGGCCAGCAGTTTCTTTATTGCTCAGCCAATGAAATCAACAGATTGATATATGACACTCCCACATCAACAAGGAGTCCATGCACGCAAAGCTTCTGTCGTATTCAGATGATACCATTCTTATTGCACATCTTCAGTTCTTCCACTCGTTCTGCCTCCTCATCTGTCATGCTTTCTGAGTCTTAGAAAAGGATGTTATTTGAAAAACTTATTGATGCAAACGGAGCACGATATGGGTCATCCCCAGTAACTCTATAGAATCTGAAACCTTGGCCTAGAGTCCCAGAGACTCGGCTGTCTTGTGTCTTACCCTCACTAACTCATCAACCTTATAACTGGCAGGATCTGGTTTGTTCATCTTTCCTGTGTCAATATAGTGCCACGCATAGCATTCTTCTCCCTTCTAAAATATGTACCTTCTACTTGTACTTGGTTAGATTCTTGAAAGTTTTATTTATTTGGGTTTTGTTTGTTTGTTTTTTCCTGAAGTCCAGGCCTTCTATAATCCTACATTTTTCCTATCTTTGTAGTTTCTAATGTTCCCCCAGTGCCTTGGCTCATAGTATTCACCGTGTGTGTGTGTGTGTGTGTGTGTGTGTGTGTCTGTGTCTGTGTCTGTATGTGTGTGTGTGTGATTTGTGTGCATGTTCATGTACATAAGTGTGGGTATGTGCCTCTTGTAGTGCCGGTGTGGTGGTCAAAGGACAACAATGGATGTTTCTCCACACTTTCCACTATCACTGGAACAGAATCTCTTTGTTATTTGCCCCTGCCTCTTACACAAATGCATGCCGGGCTAATTATGTCATGAACTTTAGGGGATTCTCATGTCCCCACCTCTGATCGTGCTGCACTAAGACTACAGAGGGCTAACACTGTATCCAGCTTCACGTCAGCTCTAGAGATTCAAACTCAGGTCTTCACCCTTGCTTAGCCAACACTCTATCCACTAAGCCATCCCCACTTTGTAGTTTTTGTCTTGCCAGTGTTTTCCTGAATTCTTAACTTGGTTCTCCTACTTTTCATAAACCTTAATCTAGGACAATGCTCACACCTAACATAATGCTGAATATCAGTATAGTCCTGAGAAACTCCTGTAGCTGCTGCTGTGCTCAAAACATTAAGTCAATAAAAAAGATGATGATGACAATAATGATTACCACAAAAACCACAAGCACCAAGTCCCAGAAAGTGGGAAACAGGTGCAGATAGATTTTCTAGGAAGATGGTGAATTGTTTGCCTTGTTAATTAAAATTCAAAACCAGAATGGGCAGGTCATACTTAGTCCATTAAAAGTACCTGTAAAAATACTGCCTTCTTAGAGAGATGTATGTATGGCTAGAGTATTAGTTACATGTCACAGTTAAACATGGTCTGTTTTGTTGTTTTGGAAAACCTGTTAGCTTTTCTCAGGCTTCAATTTCTTCTTTATAAAGTGAGAAAAATTCTCAAATGATTGCAAGAAATTTAGTGAAATCCTGTGTAGGAAATGTGTTAGAAACTATAAATATAGTTCATTTGCTAAAAGGTTACTTAAAATTGTAAATTTTCCTTTTGTATTTTGAAATGTCTCATAGCAAGCACAGGAAAAATAATCACTTATATGAACATATATAACAATATATGAATTCAGATTTTTTGTTGCAATAGACTTCTATAAATCTAATATTGTACAATTAAAAGCAGACAAAAAAAAAGACAAGATAGTCATGACTTTAGCACCCAGACCCTTAGATGAATAAACCACGCCTTGTCAGAAAACAAACATTTAAGGGAACTTTGAGTTCCAAATGAGACAGGTGTGATTCAGAAAATGGATGTAGGCAAACAGCTCCAAATGAGATTGGTGCAATTGGAACAAATTGCACTTTAATTCAGGCTTTTTCTAAGGGGCAATTTTACCAAAAAGTATTCATTTAGTATGCTATGTTAATTTTTAGCAAAATTTTCTAATTGATAGGTATGTAATGATTTCAGAGAAGTCATATTTAACACCTACAGTGTCAAAGCAGTATGTTTAAAGTTCCTTCCAGCCTTAGCAGCTACTTTAATGAATATATTCTAAATTCTTCTAATTTTTGAAAGAGATGTGGAGGTCTTTGAGAGAAGTGGACAAGAAAAATGCTAAGAATAATCATTACCTTCATCATCATCAACATCACAAGGTTGTTACCAAGGAGATAAGACCAATTTTAAAGGAAATTGCTAACTTACACTACTTTGCAAGAACAAATTTAAAAAAAAATGAATTGCTTGCAATTAAATGGGGGACTGTGAACAAACAAGCCTTCTACTTTACCAAGAACTTGAAAGTACAGTAGATAGCATGAAACCCATGTTTCTCAAAAGATCACCTGGGGAGGGGGGCAAGCCCACCAAAGGAGCTTGTTCTATATACCTTTTCTGGGTATCTCAAGTGTTACTGGCAGACCATTCTGCAACATCTTACAATTTTAGAATAAAAATCTATTAGTTAAGAAACACTGTCTTCCATAAGTAGAGTACATGGACCTAAAGTTATGGGGAGCACAAACACGTCTGGAGCATGAAAACCCATTAGGGTGATGAGGTTTAATGCCTATGAGACAATTGGGGATGGCTACATTCTGGCCATGGAGCATAAAGTGTTCATCTTTCCTGTGTCAATATAGTGCCAGGCATAGCATTCCTCTCCCTTCTAAAATATGTACCTTCTACTTGTACTTCGCTAGATTCTTGAAAGTTTTATTTATTTTGTTTTTGTTTGTTTGTTTGTTTTTTCCTGAAGTCCAGGCCTTCTATAATCCTACATTTTTCCTATCTTTGTAGTTTCTAATGTTCCCCCAGTGACTTGGCTCATAATATTCATCGTGTGTGTGCAAACGAGATTGCAAAGACAATTGAAGGAAATATGCCTTGTCCATATTTGTGTATATCTCCTTTATTATTCTTTATTCTCCTCATTCTATTTAGCTCAAAAATCATATCAGATCTAGATCTAATAAATGCTTATATAATGCATACAGTCTTATTGATTCTCATTTCTTTACCTTCTGAATGCATGTTTTTTATATATATATGTATATATGTATAACTTACACTACTTTGCAAGAACAAAGATATGT
>NW_026067914.1:4985526-4991718 GCF_014885135.2 Alexandromys fortis | reverse complement strand
TATATATAAAACATCTTCTGAGTTAATCTATGTAGCACTAAGACAAGACTTTTTATAACCTAAAGTATGTTGCAAATCTTAAAGAAGAGAGGCAGTGTGGATGACCCTATAAAGGTCATGTGAGGATGTAATTTCCCTTCTGTAACTATCATAGAGTGATAATATAGACATAATCCAGACATTCACGAGAGTGATAGAGGGATTAACTACAAGGGAGATACTTGGAAAATTTAATCAAAAGCAGGGATGACTCTACCTTGTTTTTACTATAAAATGGCCTTCAAGCCTAAGATGTAGTCAGGCTGCTTTATCAATGAAGCAAAAATTACATGAACATGTGCAAAACCCTATGTTTACCAGCTTAGAGTTCAAAATAGTGCACATAAGGATGCCTTGCCATCAGGGATTAAGCAGATGCCAGCCTCCTTTTAGACAGGGAAATAGGAATAGCAGTTGAAGTCTAGATCAGCCAGACATGGAACTGTGTGCTTCTTAAATGGGCCTCATTGTTCACAGAAGAAGGAAACTTCCATGGATCTAAATGAGTAAGTCCAAGGGTTTATCATATTTGTTAAACACTACCCTAACTGAAATACCACTACCGTACAGGTGGCTGCTGAAGTCCACCAAAGGCTGATAGAAGAAGAAAAAAAAGAATCACCCCCACTGGATTCCAAAGAAAAGTCTCCTCAGTCCGGTGCAAATAAAAAAGCCAAGAAGGAGAAGGAGGCTCCCAAGAAGAAAAAGGCAGAAAAGAAAGGAAAAGGTATTCAGGGTGGTAGGACCGGGTACCCAGGTCTCTTCGAACCTCTTGGTAGTAAACAAGCTTTTAACCAGGCATATCAGCACCACCTGAGTCTTTTAAGCACATAGCCGGTGTAACCAACAGATATTTCTCGAAGGCAGCTTCAAACTCTTAGCACTCCTGACCTGGGAAGTCCAGGCAGAGGGGCTCATGTCTGCTGTAGAAGTTAAAAGGCTCTGTGTTTACAGTTCTCTGGGGCACTTGAATCTAAGCAAATTGTTCTCTGCTGGAACACTCCTACCTAACCCTTTGCCTCAGAGTCATAAATGGAGAACAATCTCTAGAAAACAGGCTGAGAGAGAACTCCTGTTGACCTTAAGCAACAACACAAACGTTACTCTTCCCTCTCAGTATTTCCATGTGGATTTTTTTTATGTAATTTGAGACAAGAAAGGAATAGTAGAAAGCACAAGAGGAAAGTTTCTGCAACTGTATGTTTATTAAGCACCTACTTCAGTATGAATTCTAATTGGTAATAAAAATACAGAGTAGGATATTAGGGGGTGAAAACTAAAAAATCAGAGAGGCAAGGTAGTTCTTACCTCTACTCCTCAGACCGAATGGGGTATTTGGTATCGGGTCTCTCCAAGTCCTCAGTCTGAAGCCTTGAGCTCTTGTCCCTTCCCTCGCCATGAGTGTCTTATATTCTTCTCTCTGCCTAGCCATAACCCTTCCTGTCTCCACCTCCTCCTTAGTGTTGGGTTTAAAGGTGTGTGAATCCCAAGTACTGGGATTAAAGGTATCAACCACCACTACCTGGCTCTGTTTCTTTTAGATTGGATCAATCTTGTGTAACCCGGGCTAGCCTTGAACACACAGAGATCAGTCTGCCTCTGCCTTCCCAGTGATAGGATTAGAGGTGTGTGCCACCACTGCCTGGCCTCTGTAGCTAACTAGTGGCTAGCTCAGCACTCTGATCTTCATGAAAACTTTGATGTTAGAGCACAAACAAAGTCTCACCACAAGCTATGTGGAGGAAATGCTCTATGGTGGATGTCAAAGACACTTGTGAAAAAAAAAAAAAAAAAAAAACACTGACAATAAGGGGAGGGGCGTTGGTGACCCTTGAAGCAAACAGAAGAGAGGTATTTGGGAAGGAACAAGCCACTTCCTTCCATCTCATATTCTAAATAAACCAAAGCTTCAGCATTTAAAAGCAACCTTTCTGTTTACTTTAATGAAGTAAGTGATCAAGTCCAATCTTTAATTAGTCAGATGATGGAAGAAATGCAGAGATTAATCTCTCCTTCATTTGTAATCTAGATATGCAGCTTCGAGCCCAGCAAATAGACCTATCCACTCACAGTTCCTTCCTCCACTTCCTTTCTCCTTCATGTAATGTGAAGTCCATGTAATCATCCCCTCAAGAAATCACAAACTGTACTTGAAATAGAATCCCATTGCCATGGGCAGATCCTCAGCAAACATCTCCAAGCTCTTACTTTCCAATCAGTTTACTCAGTCACTGAACTACTTGTAGGTGGGAACAAATTAAAAGAAAATTAATTTGGATGCATATTCTTGAGCATTTCTATGCTTCAGCCATATCTTTTTGAAGTTATTTTTTGGCCTTTTCTTGGAGAAGACAAAATAAAACAAAACTAAGATCTAGCTTCAAATTTTAAAAAAATGTTTTAAAAAGTGGTAATTTTGCAGGTGACTAATTTATCACTTTTTAAAATTCTGTAACCACTTTGGCACATGCTACTCACCTTGCTTTCTGCTTAAGATGTAACACAACATGTTTTGTTATGGATGCAGACCAGAAAGCCACAGAATTCTAAAGGAGACATGTTCAGTACATCATTACCCACCCCAGAGAGTCCAAAATTCCCCGTTTCAAAATCTCTGCCAGTTTCTGATTCTACAGATTTTGCTGCGTTGTCACACCGTACAAGTGCCATCCCCATAAACTCATAGTCTGGTGATTTACTCACCATGTCTCAGTTCCCTTTCAGGAAAGTCGTCACCTGTGGCAGAGGTCAGCCCCATCACAGTCTCTCCTGAGGAACTAGCCGAAATGGAGAGGAGGAATGAGCTGAAACTCAAGATTAAGGAAGAACACCTTGCCGCCCTGCAGTTGGAAGGTAGGAGGAGGCATCGAATAAGACCCAGTTTCCAAGGAATCCAAGGCTGCCTTCTGATCTCTGCTGGCTATGTGTTGTACATACCTCTTAGGCAAACATGTGTTGTACATACCTCTTAGGCAAACGGAACACTCATACACATGAAGTTTAAAAAGTAAATAACTATTTTAAAAAGAAAAAAAGCAAAGAAGTCCTGGCTAAAGTGTAGTAAGCTCTGAGAATGAAAGATCAGTCAAGAGTCCGCACATCTCTGCTCAGGTTAAGGGCTTCTTCCCTATACTCAGCAAGGTCTCTGCAAGACCTATTCTCCCAACGCTCTTTTCATTGTCTTTTAGAGTATCAGGACTTAAGCAAAGATAGTCTATGGAAAGAAAGAATTGTTAATATCCTAGGTGACAAAGCTGTACTGTAAGCCAAGGCACCGAGAAGCCACCAAAATGACCCATCCATTCCTGTAGGATATTACTTTACCTATATAAAGGTGTGTTACATTTATTTCGTTGCATTTGTTTAACTATGTAAGGATGCATTGCTGTATCTGCCTAAGGCACCCGATCAGTATAATAAAAAGCTGAACGACCGATAAATAGCTAGGCCGTAGAAGAATAGGTGCAAGTGGCTGGCAAAGAGAATAGGAGGAGGAATCTAGGCTCCAGAGAGAACCAGAGAGAAAGGTAAGACACCAGACAGACAGACAAGTAGGACTTAAAGAATGAAAGAAAAGTTAAAAAAAAAAAAAAAAAGCCCCCAGGGTAGTAGAAAATGACTAGATCTCCTGAGTAAATTGGGAGCTTGGGGACCTTGGGAGAGGGTTGAAGGGGAGGGGAGAAGCAAGGAGGGGAGTAGAGAAGAATGTAGAGCTCAATAAAAATAAAAATAAAAAAGCCCCCAGGCAAAACTCAGGTGAAGAGAAACAGGTAAGTTACAAGTGCTCGTTGAACAAGCATACGATAAGGTTTAGCATCCATTGTTTTTTTTTTTTGGCTGAGAATACATTTTTATTTATTAACTAGTAGATCATACAATCAATTTTACTACTATGAACTAATCTGGTTATAATGTGATATATTGCTGTAGAAATTTTTTAATTAAAAAGAAAATGTAATTTTCTTTCAAGAATTGTTTTCTATGATGGAAACATTCATGAATTGAGGTTTCTAGAAACAATTGATAGTGTGCATAATTATTTCATGTGTACTTTCCCAATTTAGCATCCATTGTTAATAAAGTCTCCATGTCATGATTTAGGAACTGGTGGTTCCAGAAAGCCTGCTATAACCCATAGAGGAGAAAGTTTTTATTTTAGATATGAGAGAGGCATAGTCAGAGGCCTTTGGGGAAGTCTAAAGCATTTGTGACTACCACTCTGGGGCAGACTGGCAAGGACCAGAGAAAATCCTTGTGGTATAGAAAGAAAAAGTCATAGTCCAAAGTTTAGGGAGGAAAGCCTATGAACTAGAATAGCCTGGAAGTTTAGGGTTGTGGGGGAAGGGGCTTGTGGCCCAGTGGCTTTGCTATGCACCCTGGGTGTGTGTCAATAGGGAAGTGGCTCTTCCTGGCAGACAAAAACCAGTTTCACAGGTTCCTGAGGAATGGTGAGAATGAACTTTTGTTTTTTGGCCATCAATCCTCCAGAGTCCAGCTTGAGCTGAGCCAAGACTGCCATTTTGGACCAAGTCAGTGGACCTGCTCTATTTTTGGGATTCTTGGTGTTTTTCCCTTTGAACCTAAACTGTAACATGGACATATTGGGCCAACTAGAAAATTTTTGCTATGGTGACATTAAGGAAAAATATCTCCCACACTTGTTTCTCTCCTTCATTCTCCCTTCACCCCTATCCACTCTACCACGCCCTACTCCCATAATCCAGCATAAAAATCAAGGAGTGACTTGAACCTGGGGAGCCAGAAGGCATCTGAAGAGTAGAGCATATATGTTTCTCTCCTCAGTGTCTGTCTCCACATCTGATTCCCATGGCTTCCAGTATGCTTCATCTTTAAATTCGCCTGATACAAGAACCTCAGTGACATAAAATTTTTCCTCACGTTACAAAAGCGATCAAGTTTTTCATTGTAGGCCGTGCCCTGTGGTTGTTGCTAAGACACATGCACATATGTAATCAAGCTAGAAGCCAAGGGATATGGACAGTCACCTAGCATTCTGTGATGTTGGAGATAGACATTTGAGACAAGGTGGCGAGGCAGCAAGAAAGACTCCCCAGAGAAATGTTAGCTGACCCAGAAGAGTATGGAAAAATGTGCTTAGGAGGAAAACAAGGGGCAGGAATAGAAAGCAGAGAGGTATGGGCCAAAGCAAAAAGGATATAAAACTATTCAGCGAGTAGCTATGAAATGGAGGAGATAAGCCCCAAAGAAGTGACTTGGGGACTGGGCAGCCAGATCACACATTGTCCATTAGACCCTGCTTCAACACATGTAAGATCCCGTCCCTGCGGAAGCTGCTCCAAATGTTCCAGAGCAGATGTGGGACTGCGCTGACACTTGGAGGAAGGCAGATGGGACAAGACTCAGGTGACTCTAAATGCTGTGGAGTTGGATTTGGGATTGAAGTGGGGAAAGGAAGGGAGAGAAAACACAGTTAAAGCTATAGTTTAAGAACAAGGAATCAATACGTGATCTTGTAGACAATCAAACATTAAATAGCGTATTGTTAAAAGAGTACTATTCAATATAAAGGTCATGAATAATTTTAAAATCTTAAAAGACTTTGCTGCACATTTTGTTTTGCTTCTCTGAGATGGATGCCACCTTACCTACAATTAAATGAAACTTCATAAACCAAAGTGTGATTGGTATAAGCAGATTTGAGTCATTATAAAAATGTATGTATACATAATACAGTAAAAATCCCTCTTTCTCTTTTATATTGGTGTATATTAATTTTATAAAACAAGAGTTTTCATTATGATTTCTTTATACTTGCATATAACATACTTTGATTATATTTATGCCTAATTACTCTCTCGATTCCTTCACTCCCGTTACACTTCCTCTTTCTAAGTAGCCTCCTTTCTCCTTTCATGCATCTTTGAAATACAGATTCCATAGGAATAAGGAAGCATATGATTTGTCTTTCTGAGCTCAGTTTATTTACATTCTGTTTTTCTCTTTTTAAATAGAAGCAGCCACGCAATTTCGACTTGAACTAATAAAGACAAAAGCTTTGGCTGTCCTTGAAGATTTAGTAACAAAGGTGGTTGATGTCTACAAGTTCATGGAAAAATGGCTTGGCCAGAGATATCTAAATGAAATGGCCAGGTAAGTAAAGTTCTCTAAGGC